>NC_056739.1:1563724430-1563739430 GCF_019279795.1 Protopterus annectens
GAGTCGTGATGACTGCCAGGGTTGCCACCACACACATTCATGATAATCCTCTGGGCATTGCACATGACTTGGCAGTTGATGGAGTGTTATTCCTTGCGTATAGCGTAGATTCTACCCTGCTCTCCAGGTGGTGCCTTGATGTGTACATGAGTGCAGTCTATGGCACCCAGTACTTCAGGATAGTATTGCATATTGCTGGCCCTCACCTCAGGGGAAAGGGAAAAAGATATATGCTCACTGGCATATGGGAGCATACCATATCTTATCTTATCATATACACAGCTCATAATGGCGCATAAAATACTAGACCATCCTTCAAAAATCCCAGCCATCTGCAACACAATAAAATGGTACAAATCAAAAGGGAACCTTCAATAAAAGGACAAATTATCAACGGCAGTTGGTATATGGTATATGGTATTGCACTACAAAAGAACTGAATTGTAAACATAACTACCCAAAATGTGCTTTGCTGTACTGGCACACTTACAAATGTACAGCTAGCTGCTAAGCTACAAGCTTAGACAATAAAAAAATAATTAGTCCTTGTGAATCTCTTCTTTTAGAAATGACGGCATGCATTTGACTGCCATATATGCAGCCAACAAAACCAACATCTACATCAGTGTACTGCAGCTTCAACGCTGCAAGATAGTGTGTGGAATTCTATGGCACAGAACTTTCCTCATAAAGTCGATAGTGATCTAGTCCACTTCTTTCATAAGAAATATGACTGCCAGGGTATCAGAATGTGGTAAAAAATACATTAGTACAAAAGATGCCTGCAGAATGCATCCGGAGATACCTTATCTTCAGTTGACAAACTAAAATCTATACAAATTCAATGAAATGCAGCACAGTTTGAGAACTAACACATGGTTATTACATATAATTAAGGATAGCCATTAAAAATATGAGGAATCAATGACGTTCCACAAAACAAATGACATTTTGAAAAGTAAGAAAAAAACATTTTTGTTGAGGTAAATGAAAGGTGGTACACTCTGATAAAAAGAGGTCAGGGTTATGCATGGGCTGGTTAGGAAGCCCTTAGGATAAATGTGCTCTGAAAAGATAAGAGAGCAAGCGAGAGAGAGGTGAGAGACAAGAAAGTAAGATCAAAGTAGACAATTGACATGGTATGGCATGTAAATACAACAATGTTAGGAAGAAAGTATGTGCTTGTTATACTCTAATGGACTGATTAGATCACATCTTCAACACTTTGAACTTTTGTGTAACAAAACTACAAGGTATAGTAAACCAGTTATTTAAAATGTTTAAAGAAAAGCAAATGAATACTAAATGTAGGACTTCCAAAATAATTTGAAACTGGATGCACAAAACCATGTAGATATTTTTCAGAGTAAAGCAGGTTTCAGAGTTAATCTACATATCACATGCAAAAAAATGTACGATGGATAGCCACAAAAAGAATATAATGTACATATCAGGCAGGCAACATTGTAGTAATAAACATGGTAAATGGCATTAGCAGAAAGTAGCTTTAAGTTAATTATAAGCACACACACACACAAACACACACACACACACACACACACACACACACACACACACACACACACACACACACACACACACACACACACATATGACCTCTCACACAGACATACTAGTATATACTCATACGCACATAATATGAAATAGATCAGTAAATATTTTGAGCACCCCTTCACATAGTTCAAGACCAATATTGTAAATGAAATGTCGCACAGTAAGAGTAGAACTGACTATAAGGTATGAAACTATATGTATGAAAAGTAAAACAACAGAATAGCTCAAGAGATATATTATTGTATAAGTAATATTAAAACAGCAGAAAGTGTTAAGAGTGAGAAGCAAACTAGGATGAAACAATCTTCATAGGTTCATAGGTAGGTACTAGGCTATCTGCCCGAAGGCATTTATAGGTTCATAAGTTCATAGGTTCATACTAGGCTATCTGCCCTGGGGCATATATAAGCCTAGCCAGAATGTGTTGCCTTTCGCCACCCCCTTAGATTAGTTCCCTGTGCCTCTGTCCAGCAGAGCCATTGAAGTGATCCCTGGGGTAAACTTTCTGTTTCCCATCCACTTGTCAAGGTTTCTGTTGAAGAGGGGCAGTGAGGAGCTCTGCATAGTCACTCTGATAATAAGGGTGAGTTGTAAAAAATATAAACAAAAATAGTAAATGCTCAGTATATATATATATATATATATATATATATATATATATATATATATATATGACCAAAATGTAAATGTGCGTCTCCAACGATGTAAATTTCTCTCTGCCCACCAAACACAAACCAATAAATACAATAGTAACTGTGGCTGAGAGATAACCAAGGCGTCTTAATGTTCCATTCATATACTGGTCACTGAAATATAAATCCACCATATAAGTAACAAACCAAAAAGATGTGAAAATCCACCATATAAAAAGCGAAAAAGTATGTTTATTACATAAAACAAATCGGTAAGCGCTTTCACTGTAGCTTCGTCGGACCGTTAACATTCAAAAATATCATCCTGTTTCCTTTTATGTAGATCACATGCTTAATTAAACATTTGTAATCAAAGCATTAAAGCTATACGCTTCTTCTTGTGCATGTTCACAACAATTATGAGAGCATATCATATTCACAAGTTCCTTAGTATGCATAAGCATTATATTATAGATGTCCCTTACAAACAACCTAGCAAAATTTCAACATGATAATTAAAACTCAATACATAAGAGTTTTATAAAAATGTATAAAATATGTGTATATACCTCAACTGCGACATTTGATGAACTAAACAAATTAATGTCGCTGTGAAGGCATACAACATTTTACTAGCAGAACATTAATTCATACCGTAATCAGTCTTGTGCACATAATAAAAATACATTCAACCATAAAAAACTTTTTAGTATAGATGTAAGATGTTCACTCGTCAACTGCTCATAACTACTTAATGTCAAGATATGCAAATAATGTAAACATATACTTTGTTACATATTAACAAATAAACTGAGCTTTTCTTAATAAACGCTGTCTATTGCTTTAAAGTAAAACTGCAGTGTAATAATTAAAATTCAACAAATATAAGTTTTTTAAAAAATATACAAAAGATATGTATATACCTCAACTGCGATATATGATAAATATAGCAAAATGATGTTACTGTGAAGGCATGCAGCATTTTACTAGCAGAACGTTAATTCATGCCGTAATCAGGCTTGTGCTCATAATAAAAATACATTGAACCATAAAACTTTTTAGTATAGATATAAGATGTTCACTCATCAACTGCTCATAACTACTTAACGCCAAAATATAAAAAAATAATGTAAACATATACTTTGTGACATACTAACAAATAAAGAGGGCCTTTCTTAAGAAGCTCAGTTTATTTGTTAATATGTATATGGTGGATTTATATTTCAGTGACCAGCATATGAATGGAACATTAAGACGCCTTGGTTATCTCTTAGCCACAGTTACTATTGTGTGTGTATATATATATTTTACATTTGTTTACTAGGAAAAATAGGAAAAGCAGTACATATTTAAACAGTTTAACAAATTTTTGCTTAGCATTCCTGTACAATATTATTGATTAAGACAGACTAGAAAAGATAAAGGTATAAATATATATATATATATATATATATATATATATATATATATATATATATGATTTACATGTTTATTGACACTCTACTTACATACATATATTTTACATACATAATGTGTGTGCGCGTGTATGGGAGCACTTCACATACCACGAACTTTAAGGTCACATCAATATGCAGCAAAGGGAAATCTCATTAAATTAATGTATTGCCATTAACATATTTTAGAAATCAGGTAAGCTGAGATTTCCTGTGAAAAACAAAAATAATGAAGTTCAACATTAGTGCGTTAAACAGGAGCAGAAGTAAACTCATTCAATTTATACTCAACAAGGTATAGGAAAGCCGTGTTTTCATATCTTTATCTGTATATGTGTTAATACACACACACACACACACACACACACACACACACACACACACACACACACGCGCACACACACACACATACATCTAACTATCTATACAGATACACACACACATACACACAAACACACACACACACTTTCATCCATGGTTGCTATTTTGTAAATCAAACACTGGATCTTACAGTCATCACATTCGTTGATGAATTGCAAAGATAATGTAGAACTTGCCATCTTGCAGGACCTATGGTAACAATTAAAAGGGAGTTTTGATGGGTTAGTTTAGCCAATAAATATCTGATTATTTGTGAGCATAGCCAGGCACACACACACACACACACACACACACACACACACACACACACACACACACACACACACACATGTAATAAATATGCATACATATTTTTTTTTTCTTTATAATACAAAGGGTATGTGCAGTCAGAGAAGAAAATTTATATAAAGATATTGAGCATAATAGGAAACCTTTTTATAGATATTTAACATGTGGAAGGAGTAAAGACATGCAAATTGATAAACTGTGTGCAGATTCTAAAATTTATTCTCAGACATAACAGATTATAGATATATTTACAAAATCTTATGCAAAACAGTTTGGCTCCACAAAAGGGGTTGTACGTTGTCCTAGTGAGATCCAGGTAACCCCAGGTACTGGAATCAAATAGATTATAATTAAAATGAACTGAGCAAACTGGATTCAAACAAAGCACAGGGAGAAGATGGAATTAGTAACAATGACCTGAGAACACTTCAGCAAGACCTTACAGAACATTATATCTATTATTCACTAGATCATATAAATATGGAGAGATTCCTCAAGCTTGGAGACATGCACTTATTAAACCTGTTTTAAGGGAAATGGGAGTAGGACAAACCTAGAATCATACAGACCTTTAAGTCTACTTTCATGTTGTGAAAAAATAATGGGGAAGGTAATACTGGATAAGTTATTGTCAGAAATAGATAGGTTGGGACTTGAAACCATATATCAGCATGCATATGTTGAAAACAGATCTATTACCACCTGTGACATGATTTTCTATAAAAATATGATAACAGCTATGAATGAAAAATTGTGCTATGATGTAATTTATATAGATTTAAGTTCAGCATTTTACAAGATCATACACATAACACTGATCAGTAAATTAGTACAACTAGGTATTGATGTACTCTTGATAAGATGGATAGCTGCATGGCTTACAAATAGGACATGGCAAGTATCATATAGCAACTGGACAGGCAAAATCCTTCGTTACAATCAGGTCCTAGGCCCTTACTTGTTTAGATTGTATCTTTCAGACCTAACTTTTTCATCTGACATGTTCTACAGTCTATATGCAGACGACCTGAAATTGAGTAAACTGATTACATGTGTTACAGATAAGGCATGTCTGCAAAATAACTTGACTAAATCGACCATTTGTGCACAAGAGTATAATATGCTGATAAATACATCAAAAACTAAACATATGAGATTTGGTAGGCATAAATTGAAAGGTGAATATTTAATACAGCACACAGTGATTGAAACTGTAGACTCATTTAAGGACCTGGGTATATGGGTAGATTCAGCTATGAGTTTTTCTAATCATATCAGCCAATTGGTTAATGATAGTTATAGAACTATTGGTTGTATAAAAAAGATTTATAAAGTCTAGGAAATCAAAAATAATGAAGTAATTGTTTGTTAGTTACATTAGACCCAAACTTGAGTATGGAATAACAATATGGAAATCCTATAAGAAAACAAACTGAGTAAACAGGAAAGAGTACAATGGAAATATACCAAGGGCATCCATGGATGTGAAAATTTAAGTTATTATGAAAGACTAAAATATCAGCACTTGTACAGTGTTTCTTATAGATATTTAAGAGGAGCTCTTATTCAGGTATTTCAGGCATTTAGTGACAACTACCTCTGGCAATGTTTGGAGTTATCAAAAAGTACTAGAGAATCATCAGATAACCTATGTAGAAGGTTCTATAGGAATGAGAAGTGTACTAACTGGTTCTCTGACAGAGTAGCTGATGCATGGAACAGCCTACCAAATTACATTAAAGCAAGCACTAGTTTAGATATTTTTAAGAACAGCCTGAACACTTATTATGGGAACAGGTGTTTTGGTATATTGGAAAGCTAGAAGGGCATTGATGCCCGTGCTTGAAATATTTGTATGTATGTATGTATGTATGTACTTCTGAAAGAAGCAAGAGTTCATGTATATTAGCAGTTACACTGTTTAAAAATTTTTGGGTTAGAAAATCAGGCAGGTGATTTGTATATTCTTATGCTGATATTTGTTTAATGCTACTCAGTGATCTGTAAAAGTCCTTGGCTTTTTCTTTAAAATATAAAAAGCACTGGTAGTTAATTTTATTCCAGTTTGTTTTCTGTCACTACTTTCTGCAATATGCAGCAGAGCAGCAGCTTTTAGTATGAAACTATGCAAACAATTATTATTTATATGCAGCAATATGTAATGATAGGGATTAACTCAATAACAAACTGCTTTTTGCTGCTGCTGTATTTAATAGCTGCAGCCAGATAGCACTCATTAATTAAGTGGCCCTTATAACATATTAATTTTGCAGATCATACATAAACTTAAATAATGCACTCATGACTACATATGGTAAATATAACATGCTAAAATATCTATAGCTTCTCATTTTGTGGAACCTCACAGCACAGATTTTAATAGTTCTATTCAGAGTAATACTGGCTCTTTACACAAAGTGGAAATGTTAATATACTTTGTAAACCAGAGGCCAAAGCTGTTTTAAAATACAGTATGTTCTGTCTATTTGGAATTAGACAGCATCTACAGTGAAAGTACATGATCTACTTATTTTACATGTGCACTAGGAACCTTGGTTTTTATGTGTAATTTATTTGTATTTTTATGTATTTAAAGGAATTATATAGTTTATATCAGGTGTTTTTATAATGTCAGTTCAATTAATTTGTTTTTAGTGATGGCTGATTAATTTTGCACCCCTAATTCATTTTTTTAACTGTCAAACTATCCTTTTATTTCATTTAAGCATAGGCATGTTTATTGTACACAAACTATTTTTGCTTAGCATAAGCATTATGCATGTCAAGGGCAGAATGTGATGAATGTCTGACAGCATGCGATAAAATGTCTACCCATTTGAAACCCAGTTGTTATTGTCCGGTCCAAAAAAAATGAATGACTTGAGTGATGCTTCATAGCATCAAATGGGGAACTGTGAAGGGAGAAGTGTAAGACTGGAAAATGTTTAGAGTGTATGTAATATATTCTCTTTTTGGAATCCATCTTGCTTTGTAAGATAGTCCCTGACAAGCCGGGCCTGTCTTTAGTTTTCCTTTACTGCCACTCTTACTATGCCTCATGGAAAAGAGAGCATACCTTGTGCAGGATCACTGCTTCCAAATGTGAAGGTCAAAATTAACTTTATGAAAGATAGTTCAGCAGCATAGAATAATCTCCTTTTTCCAAAGCACACACATACGTGGGCGACTAAGCAATCATGGTCTGGTCTCCATGAATACAAGACACGTCATTCTTTTATATTGTAAATACCTCTAGGCAGAATGTTTTGTGTCTATTAAACTACAGCCACTGACCAATCAAAGCTGAACATCTTTGTATTATTCTGCTTTCTAAGAATCAGCAGACCCCTTATCTATGCCTTTCCATATTAGGCACAAATTCTGATCTTCCACATTGGAATTTTCTCTGTTGGCAATATTCATGTTGGCAATAACCACATTGGCAGTAAAAAGAAAACTAGAGACAGGCCTAGTCTGTGAGGTTCCATTTTTAAACAAGATGGATTCCAACAAGAGAAAATGGTACGTATACACTAAACATTTTTCCCATGTCACACTACTCCCTTCACACCCTCAAATAAATCAGGCTTAATCTTGAACCCAGAAACACTGGCAGTTGACACAGATGTTCTGGCTTTGCAATAGGGGGCAGTCTTAAAAATCTGTTTTGGCACACACAGTTTTATTGTGTACCTCTATATAAATATATTTAATTATTAGTCATCATTATGTTTATAAAATACATAATAACAACATGTCCAATGCTGATTTCTAGTTCCAGTTCCTGTTCAACCACAGCAGAATTTTTTCAAATCTGCATTGGGTGCATTGCAGTCTTTTGCACTGTAGCTGTTGGACTTTGTACACAACATAGTATAACTTTGGCTTATCTCCTACTGTCTGTTTGTAACATCTAGACCCACTGTACTCTCTTTTTATGGAGATAATAGAAGTCATCAATTTAAAATTGTCAGTTAATAGTGCAACCACCCTTCCCCACACACATTCACTCATACTCCATCTACTTACAACCAGTTCAGTAGAAAGTTGAGGTAGGCTTCAGTATCTTGTATCCTTGCATGAGTTTAGTGAAAACAGGTTAAGATGTAGAAAATTGGCAATACTCCCACTCACAAAACTAGCATGAGTTCAGGGATGTTCACCTATAAGTAATTTGTCTGAGAGATTACTACCTAACCAGGCCAACAGCTGTTTTGTAACACTCTCACAGGGCTGAGCATGGAATCAGAGTTAATAGTTTCAGAAAGGCTGCTTCTCTGAGGTTTATGCATTTTGCCATGAAAAAATAATGATTACTATAGGAAATCCTTCTGTTTCGCCTTGGATCTCATAAAGCCTTCTGATAATGCAACTCACACCCTTGTTTCAAAAATCCCCATAAAAATCATATGGAAGATAAGACAAACCATCTAGATCATATCAGTATACAAGCCTGCAGGGTGGTAAGGCATAAAGGAGATCATCCGGAGAGAAAAAACAGTCATGGTGCTCTGGAGGATAATGATGGTACCCCTGTTATCTACTGGTGCTCTGGAGGACAATGGTGGTACCCCTGTTATGTACTGGTGCTCTGGAGGGCAATGGTGGTACCCCTGTTATGTACTGGTGCTCTGGAGGACAATGGTGGTACCCCTCTTATCTACTGGTGCTCTGGAGGACAATGGTGGTACCCCTGTTATGTACTGGTGCTCTGGAGGACAATGGTGGTACCCCTGTTATGTACTGGTGCTCTGGAGGGCAATGGTGGTACCCCTGTTATCTACTGATTGAAAAGAAACTGAGGTAATAAATGTACTTAGGAGCAAGTAGATGACAGTAGAAAACTTACAAAACTAATTCTCAGAGCTTGCAAAGCTAGATTAGTAAAAATGGCTTAGCAATGATTATAAATAATTGAACAATGTGCTTTTATAAAGTCTTGACAATCAGACAATCAAGTGATAACAAAGTAGAATAATGTTCTGCCTTGTTAAATATGCAAGAGTCCTGTTAAATGTATTTTTTTGTCAGTGTGCATTTTACCTTCCTGCCTGCCCAACATCAAACCTCCTCAATTAGTCTTGAGTCCATTTGTGCTGTCATACTAGATACCTCAGCACAGAGGTGAAAGCAGACTGGAGAAACCTTCATCTAGGCAAACATGAATGTGGTTTGTGCTCTCACTTTTATCCCAGAAATGACAGCATTTGTATTAAGGACCTAACCCCCCCCCCATCACTGATGTGAACACTTTAGTTAATACAGGGTGCCCGATTCCTTTCACATGCATGTGCATGGTCCCCCCTCACACACACACACACACACACACACACACACACACACACACACACACACACACACACACACATACACACACATACACACACATACACACACACACACACACACATGAGGAATGCTTTCACCAGCTTGGGATCCAGGCCCATGACCTCAGTCCTGGGCTTAAGCAAGCCTCCACTTGCATGGTAGTGATCAGCTGACTATAACCATTACTCCCTACCCCCAGCATGGGTGGACCAGTGTAAGCCACTCATCCTCACCCTCTGTAGTAGCTTTTCCAGAGGTCAAGCCAGTATTAGAAGTCAAGTTACCTGTGTTGTAGTTAAGGTATTATCCCTCTATGCTAAAGCATTAGATGTAACATTTTAATTTAAAGAATGTGCAAGCATGATTTTAGTAACACTGTTATATGAAAATTAGAAAATATTGAGAGTGTAATATATATATATATATATATATATATATATATATATATATATATATATATATTATTTAGTACACAACAGAATATCAGCAATGTGTGCTCTGATCATACTGTGAGAATATCTGTGACTTTTATTAAAACATCTTCATATTTTGTGCAAATAGCTAATGAAATTACAGATTGCTGGTGAAGTAATTTTATTCCATATCATTGCAGTCTGAACCATCTTGCAGAACTGTCTCATTGTGGGTGGTACAGTGCTGGAGAGTTTAACACTCCTGTCTCACAGAGGGTGTCAGTGCTGCTGAGTTCAGCACTCCTGTCTCATAGTGGGTGGCACAATGCTGCAGAGTTTAGCACTCCTGTCTCATAGCTGGTGGCAAAGTGCTACAAAGAGTAGCACTCCTGCCTCATAGTGGGTGGTGCAGTGCTGCAGAGATTAGCAATCCTTTTTCATAGTGGGTGGCACAGTGGTACAAATATTAGCACTCCTACCTCAAAGTGGGTGGTATAGTGCTGCAGAGATTAGCAATCCTGTCTCATAGTGGGAGGCAAAGTGCTGCAGTTTAGCACTCCTGTCTCACAGAGAGTGGCACAGTGCTGCAGAGATCCTGTCTCATATAGGCTGATTTTCCAGTTTACTTCGCAGCTGGGGTGCCCTCTGCATGAAGTCACTAGGTCTTCCCTGTGTCAGTCTGGGATTTTGTTAGATGCTCCAGTTTCCTTTTACATACCACATGCATTTTATAGGTGAACTGGCAATCCTCTAGATTGATTATAGTTTTGCATATTTTGTGTGAGTATGATTTTTTGGACTGTCATACATTCCAGCATTAATTTTAATGCCCTAAACTGAGTGAGCACAAGGATAGTTTCTTGCTTCTCAGTGACATTGTAATGGAAAAAACATATCAAAGAAGGAATGAGTCAATCAATGAATGTGTATAAAATATAAACCTATCCAATAGCATAAACAAAACAAGAATGGCTTATTAGTTTTAAAAATATTAGCATACCTTGGCATGTACAGTAGATATGGATTTATGAAAGCAATGTACTTGACATGAATTATTGGAAAACTTTTTACATACCAGAATAATTGAATAATTTAAAATGTGTTTTGAAAAACACTGTAATGTCTATAAAGTTTGTTTTACTTTAGTTTGCTGTTGGGTTTCACTTACATGCTTGTGTTATATTTGTTTATTTGTGGCTACCATATAATTCATTGTGGTCTATGTTTTATCATCAAACTTGACAATGCAGGCCATTAAACCCCCTCCCCACCCTATGCTAATTATATATATCGACTCTGAGATTGCACTACAGTGGGGAAATGGCAAATTTCCTGATCCCCACCATAATGAGATCTCAGTCATAATGGTTCGATGGCATACCTCTCAACTGTACAGATTTCTGCCTTATATTTTTGGTTCATTTTTTCATAATATTTTTTTTTCTTACAAATCATTGGTAATTCATTAAAGACTGAAGTCACAAATGCTGACAAATATTTGAGTTTCAGACTTCATACTCTTCAGAAAATTTATGCTAATGGAAAAACTGTTACTCTATCAACTTTCTACGTTTGTAGGAGCAATATTTAAAAAATGTCACTGTTTCTGCGCATTTTTCCCACCATCATTTATGGCTTTTTCCAGATTTCTTGCTCTAAGAGGTTGAGAGGTATGTTCGACAGCCTGCATAATAAAAAAAGAGATGATATGTTCAACAATGTGGCAGTTCAATGATATAACATAGACCCAATTCATTGTATCCACTGAAATAGATAAATAATATTTATTTATAAATAATGATTTATAAATAAATAAATAAAAATAAAGATCAGTTAATTTCAGGTCCCACTTTGTATATAACAACAAAGTTTGCCACTTGACCAATAAAAATAAAGATCTGTTATTTCTAGTTCCCACTTTCCTCATATAGAGTTAAAGAGTGTGAGATGGTGTGCATTATCCTGTTGAACTGAAGAGAGATCTGCTGTTGTTTCCAAAAGACAGTTCAAGAATACTTCCAGCTAAATAATTAAATAAATACTTGGGTGGTGCAGTGGTGCAGCGGTTATCATTGTCACCTGGCAGCAAGAGGTTCTCCAGTTCAATTCTTGGCTGCGGTGCCTTCTGTGTGTAGTCTACATGTCCTACCTGCATTTGTGTGGGTTTCTTCTGGGTGCTCCAGTTTCTTCCCACACTTCAAACACATACGTTTGGTACATTTCTCCCTGGGTCTCCACTGAAAAAGGGGCTCTGTCTCAGTCTGACATTCCCAATAAACAAATAAATATTTTTCTGCAGATGTGTTAAACATGATGATTTAAAGTTAGGGAGTATTTTGGAAATGGATTAAGTCAATTCAAAAATGCTTGCTGTTAATAGTTAATTTCCTACAGACCTTTTAAACACCAGGATTAGTTTAAGGTTGGGGAGTAAGAGGGGAGTTTTACAGCTAGGTTTAGGGAACAATGATTCATATTAAGGTTAAGGTTCAGGTGGGAGTTTTATGGTTAGAGTTAAGGCTCTGGTAGGGCTGTGCAATTCAGTAGGTTTAGGTAGTGGGAATGCTGGACAATTAAGTAGGATTGGGCTAGTGGGAGTTAGAGCACTTGCCATTTACAGCAAGTGACAGTGAGCAAGTGTTTTGTGTGCTATGATCACACGAGCACTTAAAGCAAACCTGTACAATTAACTCCTTACACACTGGTCTATGCTCTTTATGAATACCAGGGCCTGTCTAAGATATCTGAACTTCACTCTACTAACCCGACTTACTGTAAGATTAGAAAGTTAATACTTTTATCATATTTTGAAATGCCTGGCATTACTGCTAATCCACAAGTCAGCTGACATGTGAAAAAATAACTGACACAGCAATATGATAGGTGCTAAAGGAGGGCACACATGTCAGAATCGACATCAGAACTTTGAATGTTTGCATATTACTCTCTTCTAGTGCTGAGCCAAGCTCACTACATGAACCATTTATATTTACTAAATAATTCAAAACTCAGTGTTTTAGAAGTTGGAAGTATATAACAGATATTATGACCAGGAGACATTATTATTGAATTTTACAGCCTTAGTAGACATTCCATGAAAAAAGAAATAATTTTCTAAAAACAAAACATTGATTGTATTCTGTGGTTTCATATTCCAAGGTCCAGATGTCATCTTTCATCCTTGGAAAATAAACATACACATATCGCATTATCAGTAGAAAAGTAAAAAAAGGAAACTGCAACAGAACAGTTTAGGTGGTCTACTTCAATGGGATTGTGGCATCTGCAGAATGTGTCAGTGTGCCATAATAACATATAAGCAACTTTAGATGTCTGCTTTGTTTAGGAAACAAAAAACACTTCAGCACAAGGTAATCATTTCAAACCAGCAACAAACTACTGACTTTTCTGATTCAGCTTCAGTCTCATTATTAGTGCTAACAGTTTCTTTTCACAGAATTTTACAGGGAGTTAAACAATTAAAACTGGCAAAAATGAACTTATTTAATGTACCGGATGTAAAAATCCCTGGCAGCAGTGTCTAGCTTCATCAGTAAGCCTATATTATCTTCCATTCGCTTCAGATTAATCAGCATATCAGATCCACAAATCAGCAACCCAGCAAAAAGAAAATCTTGTTATCTTCATTTTGGTAATAAAATTAAACCGTTTATCACAGTTTATAGGTTATTATCCAGTGTTATTGTGCTTTTGTTGTCGAAATTTTCATGTACCAGAACTTGTTTTCAACAGTTGCTGTTTTTTTTTTTTTTGAATGGTGGGACTCCGTGAATACAAAAATGTCAGTTTTATGTTTTTTCACCTTTACCATTTCTTAGAGTTTGTGCATCCTCAAAGGCAGTATATTTAGAGATCAGTGTTATGGGGACCAAGTTTGCTTACCCCCTGAAAAAGATTGTTCTCATGCATTTTGGAGATTGTTGATTTGTGATTATTTAAAACAGTGGCTCTTTGCAGGATTAGATGGATTACATCTGAATATTCTTATATTGCCTTAGTGAAGTGTAACTTACCATGGAAAATCAACCACTTCCAAGCCAGGGTATTGTCAAAGGTCATAAAATTTGTGTTGCTTCAGACTTTAATGTTTGCAAAAATAGGGCTACTCTCTATACCCAATGTATCTTGAATTACTTCCTTCTGTGGTTTACAAGGGATTACCTGTACTATTAGGATATTTAACAATGCTTTAGAATTCCTTTTCATTAGCTCAGTTTCTTTGTGTACTGCTGTGACTATATGGTTGCCCTTATTCCACACTGCTTTTGTTTCTGTTTGTATGAGTTGATATTTTATATCACTGATGTGACTCATCTTTAAGAAATTAAATGTGTTGTCTATTTACATTTCTGCTAAAACTAGATAAAGGAAAATATAAAGACAATAGTGATTTTTACTTTCCTCAAGCAGGCATTTCACAGCAGAAATTAATTGCACCTTGTCTTGCACTAGTATGCACTCAGATCTCAAGGTATATAATATAATCAACTAATTATGTTTTAATAACAAAACTCCAGAAAGTATGTAATCAGTTTGAGTATCCCTCTTTTTATTTATTTTCAGGTGAAGATTAAGAAAACAGAAATAAAACATAAATGTCAAGCTGATGCTAAGTATTTCAGGCCTGAATGGAATCTTGGCTTGTTCTACTCAAAATACCAAAAGTAACAGTTGAGTACATTTGAACTTAATGATCTTAATGCATAATTATTTTTACTTTTAACTTATACCACCAACTCATTTTCTTGTCAGCCTTCTCTGGGGTTCTGTTTCTCTCTCTCTATTTACATATCTATGTAATATTAAGGCCTGTATTGTAAAGTCAAAAATCATTAATTTGACTGTTCAGTATCACTAAAACACTGCATCTAAACATATCAAAACACTGAAAATAACAAAAAAAAAAAA
>NC_056739.1:1563746930-1563896930 GCF_019279795.1 Protopterus annectens
CCTTCTGGAGGATCTCCATGTCAGCCGGAGACTCTATTATAGCACCCAGTTTGCAGTCGTCTGCAAACTTAGTCAGCCACAGCCCTTCCGTGCTTGCCTGTACTTCTGAGAAGTATATGCCAAACAGGATGGGCCCCAGGACAGAGCGCTGAGGCACACCACTCATTACTGGTCTGGATTCAGACATAGATCCCACTACTACTTTATGGGATCTGTCTGAGAGCCAGTTTGCGATCCATCTTGTGATGTAAGGGTTTATGCCCAGGTTAGTGAGTTTATCAATAATACCTGAATGGGGAATGGTGTCAAATGCTTTAGCAAGGTCAAGGTAACCTGTGTGTACCTTCTTTCCCTTATCTATAGCCTGAGTAACTGTCTCAAAGAAATCCACCAGGTTTCAGGAGGCATGATCTGCCCTTGATGAAGCCAAACTGTGTGGGGTCCAGATTCTGGAGGTTCCCAATCTCTCCATTTATGAGTTCCATAATGATTCACTCCATAGCCTTTCAGGTCAGACTGGTCAGGCTTATTGGTCGGTAGTTCCCAGGGTCAGTTGTGGCCCCACCCTTGTGTAGCGGGACCACCGTTGCCGTGCGCCATTCTATGGGCACATATCCTGTGGAGAGGCTGAGACTGAACAGGGTATTAAGATGCGGCATTAATTCCTTTTGGCACTCACATATGACACAGCCTGGGACACCATCTGGTCCCATGGAGGCAGTGTTTGTAGATAGAGCCTTGTTAACCAACATATCAGTAATAATTGGACTTGCACAATCCCCTGGAATGGTAATAGGCCCTGTAGGTAGTGAGGGGGGGGGTTTGCACTGAACCTGTCACCCAAGATGTTGGCAATGACAGAAGGGTCAGTGTGTTTTGTTCCATTTTGTACTAGCTTAGAACAGACCTGAGCATTGCCATTTAGGTTTTTGAAGTAGCCATAGAAGGCCTTATGATTATGCTTGGCATCCTTGGCAACTTTGTTCTCAAAATTAGCTTTAGTTGACTTGATGAGGGCCCTCAATTTCTTACTAATGTTGATCAGGGATGATTTTTCTACTTGAGATTTGGCCTTTTTTTGTATGTCTCCTCCTTTTATTGTAAAGTTTGCTTATGGCCGGGGTCCACCATACTGGTTTCTTCTTGCTTGAGGAAGGAGCCTTGGTTTTATTTGGGATAGCACGGTCCATGCGATCCTGAAGATGCATATAGAGTGCCTTGGTGTAGGATTCCACATCCTGGATATCATTATCCTTCTGCATCTTGTGTCACTAATATGCTTCAAAAGTCTCTCCTTCATTTGTCTCACCGTTTTCTCGACATAAACATTTTCACATAGTGAACATGTGGCCAGGTACACAATATTTTTTGTTGTGCAATCCGCATAGAAGTCACTGATATATTTCCTTTTACTTACTGGGTGCATAAAGCTGTTTTCTGTACATATATATCTGCACATAGTGCTCTTCTGCATGGGAAAGTC
The DNA here is from genome assembly GCF_019279795.1 of Protopterus annectens. NCBI lineage: Eukaryota > Metazoa > Chordata > Ceratodontiformes > Protopteridae > Protopterus > Protopterus annectens. The sequence goes on from NC_056739.1 coordinate 1,563,748,414, forward strand.
CCTCTCCTTTGTGATGTAGTATGCAACACCAAGTTATTATGTTTGCATACGATTTTCTTCAGATTTTTTGTATTCCTAAAACAAAATCTAGGGACTTCTCCTACTATTCCTCTACATTCTTCATTGGATGATGTCACAAACCCCTTCAGTGTCTACTGTGTGAGTAAAAAACATCTTCAATTCTCTTTGATTGTCTTTACCTTGGTCAGCATTGTCTTTCTTCCCTTTTAGATGTGGCTTACCTTTCTCTCCTCTCTCCATACTTACTTGCTGTTTCATTCTAAACACTTCTTCTTCTCTATAACCTCTTGCCTTCAAATGGTCAGACATATCATCCATTGCTGTCCCAAGGGTTACTTCATTCGAGTGTATTCTTGACGTTCTCAAGAACTGCCCCCTCATAATATTATTATATGTATACCTCGGATTCATAGTGTTCCTTGGTAAAATATTGTTCTTCCAACAGTCCTTTCTAAAAAGGCTGGTTTCTATATTTCCTTCTTCATCTTGTAGAACTCTTACATCAAGGAAATCCATCTGTGTATCACTATGAATAATAGTAAACCTTAAAAAGTTTGTACTATTTTACAAGTATGAAGTTCCATAACATCACCTTCCCACATAATATATATGTCATCCAAAAATCTTTGATACATCTTTAAACAACTCTTCCATGGGTTATCTCGATGTATCACTTCATCCTCCCAATGCACCAATACTACGTTCGCATAGCTGTTGGTGCATGGCGTACCCATGGCTACGCCCCATAACTGAATGTATAACTTTCCATCAAACAGGAAGACATTATTGCTTAGAATTATTTCCATTAGATTACATAAAACTGTAACTTGTCTTTCATCATTTATGTCTTTACTTGACAAAAAACTTTTTAGGGCTGTTATGCCATATCGATTAGGAATACTGGTGAACAAATTCTTAATATCCATGCTGACCATTAAATGTTTCTTCCCAACTCCTTTTATGTTAACATACTCACTCAACTTCTCAATAAATGCCTTAGTATCCTTTAGAACAGCTGGTGCCTTTTCCAACACCTTTTTAATATGATGATCCACATATATTGAGGCAGGCTCTGTGATCCATCCTGCTCCTGCCACAATGGGCCTCATTAGTGGTTTGTGGATATTTATGAACCTTTGGCAAGCACTTAAAAGCAGGGGTCAATGGATATTCTACTTGTAGATAGTCACATAGTTCAATTGTAATCAGATTCTGCTCTTTAAGCTCTTCCAAGTACAGCCTTAACCTCATTTTAATCTTCTCTAATTCATTCTTATTGATCTCTTTATATGAGGTTCCATCTTGTAGGAGAAGTAGTACCTCTTCTTTATACCTAGCGTTGTCCATCAGGACAACCCCTCCTCCTTTATCTGCAGCTCTAATAATCAACTCTGTATTCTCTTCCAATTCTTTCAAAGCCAATCTTTCTTCCTTCGTAATGTTGTAAGTTCTCTTGCTGTTATTCTGAAAATGCTGTACTATTTCTTGTTCACATACATTGATAGAAGTGTCCACCACTGCATTATTCTCAGGTATGAAGCTGCTAGGCTTTTTAAACAGATCTAATTAAGTTTCTCTGTTGTTCTTATATATACTTCTCAACATCACATCACGTCCAAATGACCTCAGACTCAGTACCACTTCATTCTCTTCCATTCCTCTAGTGGGTATGAACTTCAACTCCTTATTAAGAATATTCATGTGTACTTCAGTCAAGGTAAAAGATGATAGATTAAAAACCAGAGAATCACTACTTCTTTCCTCTACCGTCCTTCCGTGTATGACCTCCTTCTTTTCCTTCCTCTGCTCAATGATCTCATTTCTTTTCTGTTTCTTACCTCCCTTATCTGAAGTGGAAGTACTGGAAAAAACGAGTTATTTATACCATTTTTAGATATGGAACCCAAGTTGTTATTTGTCACTTCCATCTGGTTGTTACTTTCAGTTGATGTCGAATTTGATAAACCCAGCATTTGACTGGTTATCTGTATCGACTCTTGTGGGGGGTAGGTTATTTGAATCTCCAGTATTATTTTTATTTTCATGGTTATTCTTCACTTTATCTCCACTTTCATCAACTAAGCTCAATGGAGCCTTTTGTGGAACTCTTTGTGAGTACCTACTGTGTGATTCATTCTTTTTAGGTACTTGTTCTTCTTCATTGAAATCTCTCGGCCATGTGAACACATTGTCCCTTTTGAAGTCACCATAGTCCCTTCTAATTTTCTTGGTCTTTATCTGTTCTAATTTGTTATCGTACAATGCTATTTTATAATATATTTCCTCGAGCTTCGATACACAAGTCTCATTGTCGAAGTCATGCTCCAAATACAGTTGCAAACTCTCTACTTTCTTGATGTTCATTTTCTCTAGGTAGAAAATGTTCTATAAGCAACTTCATATATCTCCGACTATGTTCTAAGTTGAGGCTTTGCCATTTTCTTAACAGTTCCAGTGGTGAGTTCCCCTGCGTAGGCATTAGTAGAACTCTTAGGCCTCTCGGCACAACATTATAGTGTAAACACGCCTCTAAATGTTGTTGCCACTGCAACCTTTCTAATTCATATAGACTATCTTCCATCTCTCTTGTACGCTTATAAAACTTCTGCATTTCCACATCATTTAGTCTACTACTGTTAGCCACATTCGTTTGCACTACTTCATCAAAAAAGTCTAGTTTTAACAACGGATTATGGAACTCGCCTTGAAAAGGTGGAGATTGAGGAGGCGTTTGTAATTCTATTTAGCTGATTTGTGATGGGTGTGCCTGATTAATGTTAAGTTTCATTGGTGGAAAGTTGTTTTAAAATAAAGGACAGAAGAAGATGGTGGTTATATGGATCTGAGGAAGGGTCGTTGAAGTGATCTGAAAGCACTTATCCTTTTACAATTCCACCTGGATTTTATCTTTTTGTTTTATTCCTGACAAATAAATGCATGGTTCATTCTAAGTTGAATGCCTCTGAATATGTTTGGTGTATGTTAAAGAAAATGCTGTTTGTCCTGGCTGTGTTCTATGTGCTGTTTGTTTTATTTGTATTGTAAAATCCACATTGTAAAATGCATATATTCTACATGCTCTGAGAGGCATACTCATATCTGAGATTCTCTTGGCTACATGTTGTAAATGCTGCTGAGCTGTGAAAAACAAAATTAAAGCAGGATTATCAAGGGGATTGTCCAAAAAATTTCAAAAGAATATGCTGAAGTAGTAGAGAGAGTTTCTCATTTGACATTAGGGTGGAATTTAGGTAGGAATGACATGCAAATTGACAAAATGAAACATCTACCAAATTGTCAGCTGAAAACAAATCTATATCGTTCAGTTCTGTTCACTTAAAATAAAAGTTACCAAAAACATAGAATAGTGTCAGGTTGAGATGTTTTCAGTCCTAAAATGAGTGTTTCCTTATATCTCATTCTTTGTATATGTTGAGACATTACAAATTACATTGATTTTTTTAATGACAGTTCAAAATGACCTACTCCTCTGCCCTCCTTGAGAGTAGAAGCCTAGGGTTTCCGTAAATAATTATAATATTAATATTCCCTGAAAGCTGCATGAATAAGTTCTTGAACACTTTGGAGATATAGGGATTTAAATTAAAGAGCAAAAGTAAGCATGATCAAACAGTATTCTGGGATCAGATCTTCTGAAAATGCTAAGCTGTTAAGGAGTTAAATGTAATGCCAATAATTCCTATTGCATCTATTAATATGATGGCATCTTTGTTTACATTTTCAATTTTGAGTTTTCTGCCATTCAAATGGAGTTTTCCCAACATCTGTGAACATTCTTCAGTTTTTGTAAAGTAACATAGTTTGTAGTTTTTTTTGTGTTCTAAAGTTCATTGCTTATTTTGCAGTGTTTGGACAACTTTAAGCATTTATATTCAGTGCATTTGCTATGATAATGTCTTGGTACTGGCATATAGTCTTTCTGTGTCTTTCACATAAGCTAAGGTACATTTCTGCCAGCTTTTGTTGCTTCTTTTCCGTCATTGTGCAGTTCTGTGCATTACCTCACTTTCTTATGGTTTCATGGTGGCTGTTCTTTCTTTGCACTGTCATTTTGTCCTATACATTCCCAGACTACTTTCCATTTGAGAACTTTTATGAATGACATACACAGTCTATATAAACACCTACTCAAGAGATGTGAATATCTTTTGCAACATAAATAGAACACTTTGGAAGGATAAATATGTATCACAGACAATACGACTTATTTGGAATTGTATTCTCTCCACCTAAAGCAAAGTACTTTGTTGACACTATTCAAATGTAATCTGCACAAATGGATGGGTAGCCAGAAATTCACAAATGATTTGCCACCATAGTCTCTCATATATCGGAACAGCATATAAACATTCTGCTCATCTCTGTGTTACTGATATTTAAAGTATAAGGACTAAAAACTTTGTAGAAATGTATGGCTGAGATTGTAAAGATCCTAACAGATCAATAACATAATAAGTACCTATGGACCTTTCTTTATTGACAAGTGTTTAGTTCAGTTCATGCAAAATTCTAGGTGCTTACATGCATACGTACATAAAAATATTTCAAGCACAGGCATCCATGCCCTTCTAGCTGGTGTAGGTCACTGCTGTAGTCAAATTTGGTTCTACCATCACTACAGTCCTCTATACTGACAGAGATTGTTCCACCACGACTAGATGAGCCCAATTTGTTGAACCTTCAGCAATACAAAGCAAATCACTGTGGAAACTACAACCAGATGAAAAAAAAGCATTTTTACATGAGGGCAAGAATCCCTGGACCTTCCATGTGGTGGATTTGTCTGCCACACCCTTCTTATTTCTGTATACATATTCCAGGATTGTACAACCTCAAAGACTGAAAATCTAAAAAAAAAGATAATCATTGTCATCCTAATACAAACTGCCCGAACTGTGAATCTCAACTGAAAGAAATGATAAATGATAAATGAGTTGCTCTTCAGGCAATTGCATTTGATGAGTCTAAACCTTGACAAAGTTACACCTGTCCAATGGTAGGGAAGCTTATGGAGATTCCAACCTCATGTTGCCAAGTTTTGTACTGTTTCAAGGTAAAATACTAATATTGTTGCCATATAGTGCTTCAGTATGTTTTACACATTGACATATTCAGTATTTTAAGCTTCAGCCTTATTTGCCACTGTTTTTTGACATCTGGCCTCCTGACTTGGGTCTTTCTGCATTATGTCTTTTGGCATTAGGAATTTAGCAGTGCTCTCTTTGAATCACTATACATTGTATAAAAAGTTTATTAGCTAATCTGTCTCATGTTATGTTTAACATGTGCTCTGTATATTAGTTGCACTTTGTATGTCTACATTCTACTGACTTCCTTAAGAGGTTCCCTGTAGCTCTTATTGCATTGTTAACCAAGTTGTGGTTTGAAATGAATTACTTTGGACTGGTCTACATGCAAGACTAAGAAACACTAAATAAGTAAATAAAATAACTTTAGATCAAGGCAGAACCTCAGTAAAAAAGAAATGCATACATTTCCTGACAGTGATATACATAATAAAATCATAGCATAATAGATGGTACAAGGCCATTGGGTGCCATGGCCGCATATACTTTACCAGTGCCCATTCATAGACCTTTTACTTCTTTTTCAAGGAGTGACAGGCTCTTGCTGAGGTTATGAAATCCCATCCAAGTGTCTAACTCCATTGAAGGAAGAAAGTGTGTCATGCTACTTAATTTGGTGTGGACATTTGCTCCAGGGAAGGGATAGGTGTTGTGTGATGAATCTGTCTCCACAATGTGACTTGTTTATTTGCTGTATTAGATTCAGATCCCTGGTTCTAGTTTTTTGTGGGCTCATTTGATTTGTGGAGATATAAGAGGTCTTGAACTACCTGATCCCTATTGACCTGAAAGGCAAAGCACAAATCAACCCTAGGGAGTCCACAGGACACTGAATATGTGGATAACCCTCCCTGTCTCTCTTGGGAACTTAGATCTTTTAAGCCTGTGATCTTTTTAGTTAGGAATTTCTGGGGTCTTTACAATTGTTTAACATGTCTAGTAAGCTATATCACAAAGGGTGCACTGTAGCCAATGCAGACAAAATGCTCTTTGCAATTGTGTCAGATAAAATGATATCCTAACCACTGTTGCAACATGATGGTCAAATGAAAGGGAATTATCTACCCATGCTCCATGGTCTTTCATAACACTTTCATTTTGAAGTGGGATGTCATCTATACTATAAGCTGAATAGAGGGACTGCTTACTGAATGCAACAATATTGCACTGTTAAAAAAAACTTATCATAGGATCATAGGATCATAGGAGATTACTAGGCTATCGACCTGGAGCTAGTTTTAAGGCTACCTGTTTCAACCCAATTTAATACCATAGAAGTGCTACTCAATACCCAAGACTGTATTTAGTGATGACTGCCAATGTCCAGGAGGATTGTGGGAAGTAACCCTGCTAAGAATTTATGGTCTCCCATTCACTTGTCCAGGTTCCTTTTGAACAGTGCCATAGAGGTGCTCTGTTTCACATGAATTGGTAGCCTGTTCCAAAGACATGGCAGTTGCTGACAGATAAATCTGTTCCTCCAGTATGTCCTATTTATGTCACCGACCATATTTAAGTCCCTGGAATGTGTAACCCTAGACCCACTTGATTTATGGATATCCTGCAAATTCATTAGCTTTGGGCCTTGGATTGCTCTGTAGGCCAGGCATAAGTCTCTCCTAAGATGTCTGTACAATATGGAGTATCGTGACAGGGACGTTAGTCGGTCTGTGTAAGGCACATGCTTCTTTGTTAGAAACCTCTGAGGTCTGTCTAATTTCTGCAGGTGCTGAGTATGGAACATGCCAAATAAGGTGTTATACTCAATTATGGGCCAGATAAGTGCCAAATACAGGGGCAGGAGGTTATAACTTCTTTTGTTCTCTAGACAATGCTTTTACTAATCAGGTATGTTACGTGGAAAGCTTTTCTTACTATGGTATACATGTGGTAGTCAAAGTTAAAATCACAGTCAACCTGTGATCCCAGGTCCCTTACCACTTCATGGGTACTTAGGGTATTATTGTTAATTTGACAGTGTGAAGGGACATTGTTTGGGCCAAAGGGAATGATGGTGCATTTATTTGCATTCACTTTCAGACCATGACTAATACTCCAGACGTTGGTCTGCATGAGACCTTCCTGGAGTATACTGACATCATTTGGGGATTCAGTGATTGAACCTAGTTTGCAGTCATCTGCTAACTTGGTCAACTTCAACCCCTTAGTTTTGATCTGAACTTCTGAGAGGTATATATCAAATGGTAGGAGGCCCAGTACTGACTCCTGTGGCACCACACTGGTAACAGGTCTGCTGATTGATGTGGAGTGAAACATCATGGACCTTATCAAGAAAGAATTAGGTAATCTCCAAACACTTGACCCTACTTGGTTTGGATTTGTCAAAGGGAGATCATGTATGTTAAACCTGGTGGACTTCTTTGAGACAGTCACCAAGGCCCTGGATGAGGGGGGATATGTGCTTACAGCCTACCTAGACCTAGCCAAGGCTTTTGACACTACCCTCCACTCAGGCATCATTGACAAACTCACCCAGCTAGGTATCAACCCTTATATCATTAGATGGGTCACTAACTGGATCGCTGATAGAACCCATATAGTCAAAAAAGGGGAATCCATCTCCAATAGCAGACCTGCAACCAGTGGTGTTCCACAGGGATCAGTCCTGGGTCTTCTACAGTTTGGAACCTATTTCTCTAAGGTACAAGCTAAAACTATAGGTCTGTGGCTGACAAAGTTTGCCGATGACTGCAAACTGGGAGCAGTCATAGAATCTCCAAACAATGTCAACATCCTACAAGAGGGTCTTACACAAACAAATGATTGGTGCCAAAGTCATGGCCTGAAACTCAATGCAAAAAAATTATTATCATCCTTTTCAGTAAGTGCAATGTTCCTGCTAGCTGTCACATCAATAACAATACCCAAAGTATGTACTTAGTAGTGAGAGACCTGGGCACACAGGTTGACACCAACCTTTGATCACCATGTTTCTTCAGTGGCAAGAGGGGCATTCTCTACTGCTCATCTCATAAGCAAGGGCATTGCATCCAGAAAAAAAGAAGTTATAACCTCTCTATACACTTCCCTCATCAGGTCAATAATTGAGTACAATGCTCTTTTGGTATGTACCTTTCTAAGCACCTGCAGCAACTGGAGAGACCACAAAGGTTCCTCAGAAGGAAAATTCAAGGTCTGTCCTATGTGGATCATCTGAAATCATTATCACTTTATTCTGTTTCATACAGACTACTCAAAGGTAACCTATGCCTTGCATATAAGGCAATTTTGATCCAGCTTTATTGGAAATGCTGCATATCTGCAAGTCAAATGGTATATGGGTTACTCACTCTAAAGACTTTAACCTGGTATATGACATTAATAAAACCTGCTGGAGGGACAGGTTTGTCTCCCAGAAGTTACTGCACTTTTGGAATGGACTCCCACTTCATGTCAAACAGAGCACTTCATTGGCCCTCTTCAATCTCAATCTGGAAGATTGGAAGGGTAACTGTAAATTTACACCAGGGGTTCCACCTGTGCCCCTCATGGACAAGGACAATTGATACTGAGCATGGAAATAAGGGTAGAACTTGGCTAGGCTTGTTAGGGCATTAGGGCCATTAGCCTAGTAACTTCCTATGATCTTATGATCCTATGATCCTATGGAGTCACCCACTTTGATTGTGTGCGTCCGGTTTGTGAACCAGTTGGCAACCCATCTTACAACAAAAGTGTTTACATTCAGTTTACTAAGTTTATCAGTATTGCCTGAATATGGGATTGTCAAAAGCCTTTGGCAAGTCAAGATATGCTATATACACAGATCTGTCCTCATCAGTAGCCTTGGTCGCACTTTCAAAGAAATCTAGCAGATTTAACAGGCAGGATCTGACCTTCAGGAAGCCGAATTGCTTAAAAAACAGATTTTGGGGGGTCACCTATGTCTTTATTTATGAGATCCATAATGAATATGTTCCATGGCCTTACAGATGAGGCTAGTCTGTTATTCCCTGGGTCTGTTGCTAGGCCACCATTGTGGAGGGGAATAACTGTAGCTGTTCTGCATTCTGCAGAAACAAAGCCTGTGGTTAGGCTATGACTGAAAAGGGTAGTTAGTGGTGATGCTAGTTCATGTTTTAGCCTGTTTAGAAGACAGCCTGAGATGTTATCTGGTCCCATAGAGGCTGTGTTTTTTGCCTTGGACAGAGCTTTGAAGAGCTGCTCCTCAGATATATAGGGTGAGGGGGAAGTTTGGGGGAGGGTTTGCTGTAAGTTAGGAGGGGATAAGGGAGTAAAGTTTCACCAAACCTATCTGCTAGCAGGTTTGCTATCTCTGTGGGGTCAGTGTGTATGATACCGTTGGCCACTAGTTCTGCACATGCTTAGGTCCTACCCTTTAGGTTATGTACGTAACTGTAAAAGGCCTTATGGTTATCCTTGGCAGTATTTGCTAGGTTTCTATAAAGGAACTCTTGGAGGATTTGACAATTTGTCTCATTTGCCTGTTGAGGCTGAGGAGGGTGCTTTTCCATTGTTGAGACCTTGCCTTTGTTTTCTTGGACAGCAACTTTTTGCATTTATTGTAGAGTTTATTGATGCTGGATTTCCCACATGGCAGCTTGTTTTTACTTGAGGCTGTGATTCTTTGTGGTACAGCTGTGTTTATACACATATGCAAGTGTTTGTATAGGGTTTTAGTTTAACCTTCAGCGTAGTCACCACTTCCAGGTTGGGGTGGGGCTTGAAATGCATTTATACCTTCACCTAGGAGGGTATAATTTGCCATGATGAAGTTTTTTTGTCTGATTTCACCCTTTGTGAGTTCTGGTGTTAGACCCTCATTAGTTAAAACTGACTACAAGTCATTCATCTTCGAACTGACACTAACAGTTACAGCAGTGCACTTGTTTGGCACGTTGGTGAGGACTAGATCTAGAATGTTTGTCTTTTTGTCAGGATATGGACAATTTGTTTCACTGCATTTGAATTCACAAAGTCAAGGAACTTTTGTGCTACTGAATTTGGGCTAGAGTAGATTTCCCAGTTGATGGTGGGATCATTGAAATCCCCCATAACCCATGTGTTCTGTAAAATCTGGATTGTCTTCAGTTTGGTTAAGTAGGCTTCATGGGTGTTGTGACCCATGGAAGGGGATCTATAATTGGAAAAGACATGAATGGGGTCTTACCCACTGTAACCTGGACCTGGAGTAACTCCATGAAATTGTCCAGTCTAACTACAGGGGAGGTGAATTTATCTCTAATATAGACTGAAATACCACATCTTTTGGTTTTCACATGTTCATTCTGTGGGCTAAAGTTGTGGAAGGCATTGTAGCCTTGCAGGGATGGGGTACTGTCTGCGGCCTTAAACCAGGTTTATGTGACTGCACAGATGTCTACATCTTCTAGTGACAGAAGTTATTCCAGTGTGTGCAGTTTTGAGAAGTCATGTACAGAGGAATTACTATCTTCAGCAGTAGTTCAGGACAGACTCAGACAGACACAACTGCTAAAAATGAAGGTAGGTCTGCCATGCTTAAAGTTTGCACTCACCAAGCCTTAACAATTTTAGACACAGTTTATGCCTCATCACAGATTCACTAGCTTTTTATACATCTCTTTTTGGAAACTTAAGCTTTAAAACAGAACATGTCCTAGTATTAACGGGGGGGGGGGGGGGGTTAATGTGGTTACTGACACTCCAGTTTGCAAATCAGATAATTAATACCCACATGAAGATCAAACTGTATGACCCCTGCTCAGTTATTAATACAGAAGATGTGGGGCATACATTTACATCTCCCAGAAGGTTTTCTCTGAGCAATATTGATTACTGGTTTATTTCTTCATCCTTATTATGATCTGTTGATAGGGTAGCTATCTGCCATGTTCCTTTTCAGACCTAATGGTCTCCTGCTTATTTGGTATTCTCCAGTTAGACTTTCCTAAATGCAGGAAATGGATAATTAGCCCTCTACGTTTGTAAGATAAACAATTTTATTTAATTAATTACACAAGAACTGATGTAATACATAATGCAAAATTAACTTCACAATATGCACATATTTACATGGCGGACATGGTTAAGCTAAACCTTAAATCTATTAATATAGCACCAAATGTATGGTTTCATACTATGCAGGATGCCATGAATAAGAGAACTAGATGGCAAAGAAATAACCAGCATTTTTGGTGTGACAATAAAAGATGTAAAGCTTTACAGGATGTGACAGCATGCAAAGCAGTAAAAGAAGAATTGACAAAACAATATAGTCAGTGCTGCAGCATTCTTAAAAGAGTATTGTTGTAGGCATCAACTGAATTGAGAAAACCAGATTGTTTTTAGAGTTTAAGTTGCATAAAAAGGCAGAATAAATAAAATTTTCCTTTGATAAACAATAAATATATATCCACAGCCCCTAAAGTCATTAAATTAATCTCTAATGACTTATATGTGAATCTTTAGTTTGAGGAGCACATCTATGAGGCACAAAACAAAGCTACATAAATTAATTCTCTGAAAGATCTGGATCTCCTTTCGGCAACTGCACTACATGTACAACTTTTGGATAAATGAATTTCATCTTTAGAAATTATGGCCATGATCAACACTACACAAGGCAAAGATCCAGGGATGGATGGATTAAACTCTAAGCTGGATGAACTAACATTCACTCAATGCAGACTGTGGAAGATTTCTCAAAGGACCTTATTTTCCAGTTCTTGAAAGAGATTTCATCGACATGACTTCTCTTCTTCCACTGAAAGAATCTAAAGTAATAATTTTGTCAAAACTTGGTAAAGAATCATCTATGACAAGTTTGATTTGTTCAAAGGAAGTTAGTTTTTTTTTATTAAGTTACTTATGAGAGTGAATTGTGTTCTCTTATCTGTAGAAGAAAGGTGTTTCCACTGAAGGCAGCCTATGTATGTAGTTGTAGAGAGCCTTCAGCTCTTAGCCACTGATTTAGATCAGTTTTGAGAAGTCTAGAGGTTTGGGGAAAATGCTTGTTACATATAACTCATGTGCTTTCAAGCACAAGAATTCAGGGAAACATTCAGGGGTCTAGCAGCTCAGGAAGAAGAGGAAATGAGTGGAGTTAAAAGGGAATGACAGCATCTCAAAACAGCATGTCTGAAGACAATAGAAGACACGTGCCTGAGACAGGTATGGAAATGAGGTTCATAAGAAAAGCTGGTGGTGGAGTGCAGAAGTCCAGGAAGTAATCAAAGGAAAAAAAGGAGTGCAGGAAAAAGTGGGAGATAGAAAAGATGGATCACACCAAGAAAAAATACTGGTTGGCTAACACAGAGACAGACAGTCACAATAGCAAAAAACAAAGCATGTTGAAACACTCTACCAGCTTCTGGAAATTGTCTCAGGAGATGGCAAAGAGCAATTCCATCAGACTGCAAGACAAAGAAAGAAACATAAAGAAGATTTCATCAGACACCCTATATAAGAGATGCCACGAACAATCTGCTCACCATTCCATAAGACATCAAAGATAGATGGCAGGAGTACTTCCAGCAGCATCTGAATGAAGAAAACCCCACAGAAGTTGTATTGCCCCAGACAGTGTATTGCCCCAGACAGAGCCTAGAATGAAAGAAGGAGAACAGCCAACCCTAGAAGAAGTAAGAATAGCACTAAGGTAAATGAGGTCACAGAAAGCAACAGGCTCAGATGAGGCCACGGTACATGTGATAAAGGTGTTGTATGAATAATAAACCAAGCAATCCAATCAGAGTTCCAGGCAGAGTTTATGTAACCAAATGAAAACCAGTCACACAACCACTCTTTACCAGGGAATATAAAATAGATATGCCAGGGCTTATCTAAACCATCCTGCATTGCTTTGTGCTTGACTGTGCAGTTGCCTGGTTAGAGATTCATTTAAATTATATATATATATTTTTTCACTGTTTTTCACTATTTGTATGAAGAAAGAGATAGCATGTAGACAAAATTTACTTTGATTTATATTTCATTGTTTTACCTTAAATTGCCACTGATTGTTGTCAAAAAAGGGATCGTTTTAGGCAGGCAAAGTTTAGCCATCCGAAGGAGCCTAGTCAGCTATAAAATTCACATAGACTGCAGAGAGGACAATCCATAGCTCATCCAAACAATCCCATGTTGGTTTCAGATTGATTGTGCAATTGCCTGGTGAGAGAAGATTGATTTTGATTTATATTTTATTTTTACCACTGATTTTCACAGTTTGTAGGAAGAAAGGGATAACTTGCAGACAAGATTTCCTTTGATTTACATTTTGTTATTTGACCTCTTATTTTCACTGTTTTTGTTAGAAAGAGATATGTTTTAGACAGGCAAACTCTAGCCATCTCAAGGGGCCTAGCTAGTTATAAATTCACACAAACTGCAAGGAGGACAATCTAGAGCTTATTTGAACAATCCTGTGTTGGTTTGTGATGTATTTCTCAGTTGTCTGGTAAGAAAATGTTTATTCTGATTTATAATTTATTTTTACCACTGCATTTTACTGTTTGTATGGACAAAGGGATAGCTAGCTTATAGACAAGGTTTACTTTGATTCATATTTTGTTGCTTTATCTCTAATTTTCACATTGTCAGTCTCGCTATATACTGTAGAGAGGACAATCCAGAGCTTACCTGAAATAATCCTGTGTTTGTTTGAAATTTATTAATCTTTACTGTTAAAATGACACTGGGGATGAGATGTAAAGGAATTCTAGCTTTTTTTGTGACTTTCACAACTGATACAGTCACAGCAGTGACTTTATTCTACTTAATTTAGTGTTCAGTTGTATACTGTTTCTGTGATTTTTTTCAAAGAAGTTGATTTAAAATCTCTGTGAATTCTGTGGTTACTGATTTTCCTCATTTGAAGCTGAATATGGATTCCTTAAATGAGTATGCTATTAGTGATTTGCTAAAGCACAAGTATCTTGTACTGTGAACCAAATGCTATATATATATATTTAAAGGTAACACTTGACAACAGTGGTGATCTGTATTCCTCATGTCAAAAGTTGGATGATTTGCTTACCATTACTAGTGGTAAATTTAGACTTACTGATGATTATAGCATTTGTGCAATTGGCACAGCTTGGAGAACTGTTGTTACATATACTCATGATGTGACTAATGAGATAAATAATGTTAGGCAAACAGCAAATAACATACATTTAGGAAAGGAAATGTGTATTGTTAGTAAAGATCACTCAACTCCTATGAACTAGATAATACCACTGACAACTTTGGAACTCTGGATACAACTATTCAGCAATCTGAGGATTCAGGACATAAAAAGAACATTGAAAAGGAAAGAAAGAAGTTCACAACAAATACCAAGGAAGAAAAATAAACGGATTAATGTTTTAAAAAAAAGAGAATACTAAAAGTGACGTGGCTTTGTTATGTACATAGATTACAGGGATAACATTTTTATACCAGAAAACCTTCAGTATACAGAAAAAGGCATGATTTTTTTCCAAAAAGAGGCAAGAGACAGGAGAAAGAAAAGAAATAAAAACTGAATGCGAGAGCACTGAAGAACATTACTGTAAGAAAAAAGAGGAGAAAGACAGAAGCTGACAACATGGCTCCAGCTGTGAATGTACAAAACCAGCTAGATGAGAACTGTATGTGTGCAAATGTAATAAGCAATGAAAAGAGTGGCCCTCAGATTCCCTAAAGCTTGCACAGCATGCAAGATCGGTGCAGGAGCTCAAGCAGGCAATATGTCTGCCGTGCGATCCAGGAACAGCCTGCAGGGGCATGCACGAGTGCTCCTGTACTAATCCTGCAAATCACCCCATTTGCAGGAGAAATCTATGCAAATGAGGTGATTTTGCAATCCAGGAAGCTTGCAACCGTCCATGCAGGACTAGTGCTATCTGCAAAAATGTACTCTGTTAGTAACTGAGTACATTTCTGCAAAATCCAAACTGGAGCTGTGACAGCTCCTAATAAAGGCTGCAAATCATGTAGTAAGTATGACAATGGCCAAGTATAAGGCCATTGGCATTGCAAACATTAAAAAAAAATACAAAAATCAACTTTTATTTTTTTTTAGCTGATCTCGGCTGTTTAAGCATAGGGCAGAGGCGAGCGAACGGGATTGTGGGGAAAATAAAATGAACCTAAATTAAGCATTCTAACTAAAATCAGTATTCTGCCATGCAAGTCAATGGCAAGCAGATGACAACATGGCCAGTGAGTAGTGGTTGCTAAGGGGGGAGGCTCAGTGTGAGACATGTAACTATGCATTAGCAGGCGATCTTATGGAAATGAGGGGAAGGATAGTGAATCCCAGTTTTCCCCAGCATGTGAGCCAGGTCCCAACAGTGTAAGAGTAGGAAGAGCTTGGTGAAAGCCTAGGAGTTAGGTGATATCATGGGTGTGTGTGTCAGGCATACTGTAAGCAGATTGGAGCCCTGTGGCTCTGGTTTGTGTGTCCAAACTTTCCTAGCACTCTTTACAAAGTCTAAGTGGGTATGCGTGCTGTGCACCAAGTTTTACAGGAAGAAAAAAGAAGTTAAACCAGGAAATAGCAGCACTGTGCACATTTGAGCACAGTGTTTGCGTGGCATGTACCCGGGCTTAAACAGGAAGGTAATGGGAAGGGAAAACAGCAGTAGGAAGGTAATCAAGGAGAACTAGCTTAGCTGGCAGGTGAAATGTAGCAGAATCAGCCAATTACACAGGCAGCAGACCAGCCCAGCCCAGAACACTACTATAAACTATGCAAACACCTTCCCTTCTGGTTTTTCCCACACTCTACACCACCGGTGTATACAAGCGGGGAAATTTTAACAAACAAACCTACAAAATGAAAATGGCTGCAGCAGGCAACATAGAACAACATGTGCAAGAGGCTGAGGGTGGTGAGGATGTGAATGCTTCCAATCAACCCACAGTGAGGAGATGGAGAAGAGTGTACAGACCCAGGGTAACCTACCAGGGGCTACATGAGCTGGAGATGGTGGAGCACTATAGGGTGGACAGAGACCTCCTACAGAAAATTGTTGAGCTGTGCTGGCCACACCTGACACACCAAATTGACTGAGGGGAACCCATCCCAGTGGATACCAAGACATGTGTAGGCCTAGGAATACTAGCCACAGGTACCTCCCAAAGCTCAATTGGGGATATCATGGGGATCTCACAAGAATCAGCATCCAGAGTATTCCACCAGTTCCTGGATGCCATGTCAGCATATGCCAGTGAGCACGTATATTTCCTCAACAACCGTGAGGTGTTGGCCAGCAATATGCTTCTCTTCAACTAAATAGCAGAATACCCTGAGGTAGTGGGTGCTATAGACTGCATGCACATATGCATCAAAGCACCACCTGGTGATAAGGGTAGGGTCTACATCAACTGCAAGGGCATCCACTTCATCAACTGCTAGGTCGTATGTGATGCCCAGGGCATTATAATGAATGTGTGCGCTGGCTGTCCTGGAAGCTATGACAATTCCCACATATGGCATCTGATGCAGCTGTACCAGGGATTTGCCAATGGGGACATCCCCTACAGTCACCTAGTGGGAGATGCTGGTTACACACTGGAGCCATGGCTGATGACACCCATCAGAAATGCACACACACATGGACAGGAATGCCATAATGAGGCACACGCACAGACCAGACTTATAATAGAGCATATGTTTGGGATGCTCAGGTCATGGTTCCAGTGTCTGGACACATCTGGTGGGGCCTTGCAGTACTCACCAGCTACATGTACCCAAATTGTTATGGTATGTGCCATGCTACACAATGTGATCCTACGGAAACAGATGCAGCAGGAACAGCATGGGGCACTTCCACACAGCCCCCCACCAATGCCAAGGCCTGCACAGGCACAGAGTGACTCAGAGGACGAACAACCTGACCCAACCCCAGTAGGCAGATGGAGGCATGCCCAGTATGATGAGGCTGTGGCAAAGAGACATCCGATAGCACATACACTGACACAGGGAATGACGCCTCTCTCTGATTCGCACATACAGTAAAAGGGATGCCAAACATGACACTACCTGTACTCAACCATGTATAGGAAGTGTACTATGTGCATCCGACATAGGCAGCCCTCCAGCACCATCTGCAAGTCTGGCACACCCTCAAGGTAAGTCAATCAACCTACCAATTGCCAAATGGAGTAGAATGTGTCATTACCTGTATCTATGGTATGGATGTGAGCATACAAGGAAATAGGGTGGATGAATGTTATGGCAGCAGACAGTAGACACCCATAGTGGCACCATGACATCTGTAACACATACTGGAGTCACCATAGTAGCCAGTACTACACAGGTTGTCAAAACCCACTGCAGAAAATGTGCTGAGCGACATCTGTGTCCATATGACCCACACATGTCAGTCAGGGTGGTTCACATACCTAACAACAGTCTCAGCCAGCAGGACAGGAGTAGACAAACCCAAACAGAGCCTGTGCTATGGCCCCTGAATGATGGCTATGCTTAACCTCCCCCCCCAGGCCTACACAGACAGACTACAACAGGTCAGGCAGTTCAATGTTAGTTCTGAAGGGTAGGAAGTCAGACACTAATATGTAGGGCATCCAAAGCTACGATCTGTAGTATACTGGTATGCCTCTAGTCAGCATAATAGGTAAGAATACAGAATGAAATGGAGTACCTGACATACCAGTACAGTCATAGCAAATGTGTACAAGTGTCAGGTGAGCCCCCCCATCTGATGTAGTAGTGCAATAACAGTCAGGTGTGCCCCCAAAATCCAGTATAGAAATGTAGAAATAGACAGGTGTGCCTCCCCCCATCCTATGTATTAATATAATAACAGTCAGGTGTGCCCTCATCCTGTGTAGAAATGTAGAAATAGGCAGGTGAGCCCCCGCACCCTAGGTAGTAATGTAATAACAGTCAGGTGTGCCCCCAACCCTGTGTAGAAATGTAGAAATAGACAGGTGTGCCCCCCTATGTAGTAATGTAAGAACTGTTAGGTGTGCCCCTCAATCCTGTGTAGAAATGTAGAAATAGTCAAGTGTGCCCCCTATCCAATGTAGAAATATAGTAACAGTCAGGTGTGCCCCCACAAATCCTATGTAGAAATGTAAAAATAGTCAGGTGAGCCCCCTCCCACCCTACGTAGTAATGTAAGAACAGTCAGGTGTGCCTCCCCAATCTTGTGTAGAAATGTAGAAATAGTCAGGTGTGCCCCCCCATCCTACGTAGAAATGTAGTAACAGTCAGGTGTGCCCCCCAATACTGTGTAGAAATGTAGAAATAGTCAGGTGAGCCCCCCCCATCCTATGCAGAAATGTAGGAACAGTCAATGCCAAATGCTTGATGGATACCCTGCAGAAATAGCCTGCCACCTGTCGGTGTGCAACACAAAGGTCAGCACTACAGTACTAACTGCCTGGACTCGATCCACACATCAAATACAAATGGGCATACTGGGCATGCTCACATGCTTAGAGAAATGAAGGCAATGCCAGTCAACAACATACTGAAAGGTCATACTGGGCATTAAACACATGAAGGCCATGTCTACAAACACCAGTGGACCAGACATATCTGGCAGTCGCAGATGTTAGTGCAGGCACTCATCAGTATGCACCACTCATGCCTTGCACACACAGTGGATAGGAATACAGACATATATGTAAGGACAATGGACTATAATAAGCCAAAGGTAGACATACATAGATGTGTGGATGAGTGTGACTGTGACAAGGAGCCATCCAGGCCTGTCCCACCCAGCACACAGCCAAAGGGGCCCAACCACATGAGGTTCAGATGTCACTCACTGCAGATACTAGCCACCAGTATCTGGCAGCATTACAGACTATGTGGTGCACATGCCAGCTGTGCAACATGACTGTACAAGGAAGTAGTCATCTAGCAGCTGTATACATGTATCTGTGAAATATGACCCTGTCTGTGCCTGCATGTGGTGTGTCAACCTCTAGATCAATGGGTTATGGCCCATGCACACACACTGCCCTCCCCATAGCCCTACTATGACAAGCCTGCTGAGATCATCCACTGTTCAATACACCTTTGGGAGAATTGTAGCCCAGTAATCTCTGTGGTGTGTCCCATAAATTTGTACTGCTGTAGTGTGATAAAATAGTTAGGTAGGAGTTCAAATCCCAGACATGGCAACTGTGTTTGTGTGTGTGTCTCTCTCTGTCTGTGTAGAGAGCAATGCTTTTTAGGGTAGTCAGACTCCCTACAATTCAAATGCTCAACTTTGGCAAGGCTGCTGATGTCATCCACCCAAAAATACACCTCTGGGACTATTGTAGCCCAGTACTGTCCGTAGCGCATCCTGTTACTGTGTACTGCTGTAGTGTGATAAATGAGTTAGGTAGCTGTTCTCATCCCAGACTTGGCAAGTGTGTGTGTGTGTCTGTATGTGGAGAGAGCAATGATTTTTAGGGTAGTCACATTCTCTACAATTCAAATGCTTAACTTTGGCAAGGCTGCTGATGTCATTCATCTAGAAATACACCTCTGGAAAAGTCGTAGCTCAATAATCTCCGGAGCGCGTCCTGTAATTGCATACTGCTGTATAGTGATAAATTAGTTAGGTAGCTGTTCTAATCCACACTTGGCAACTGTGTTTGTTTGTGTCTCTTTGTCTGTGAAGAGAACAATGCTTCTTAGGGTAGTCACACTCCCTACAATTCAAATGCTCAATTTTGGCAAGGGTGCTGATGTCATCTACCTAGAAATACACCTCTGGAAAGGTTGTAGCTTGGTAATCTCTGTAGTGCATCGTGTAACTGTGTACTGCTGTAATATAATAAATTATTTAGGTAGCTGTTCTAATCCCACACTTGGCAAGTGTGTGTGTTTGTCTGACTCTGTCTCTGTAGAGAGCAAAGCTCTTTAGGGTAGTCACATTCCCTACAATTCAAATGCTCAACTTTGGCAAGGCTGCTGATGTCATCCACCTAGAAATACACCTCTAGGAAGGTTGCAGCTCATCCTGTAACTGCATACTGCTGTAGTGTGATATAGAACTCTGGTAGGGTTCTATTCCCACCCATGGCAGTTCTGGATGTTTTGTGTGTGTTTCAATGTCTTTGTAGGGAGCAATGCATTTTAGGCTAGTCATACTCAGTACATTTCAAATGCCCTACTTTGGCAATCCTGCTGATGTCATTCATTGTGAAATACACCTTTGGGGAAAAAGCTCTCCAGTAATCCCCATGGTGCATCCTATAAAATCTCTCTGCTGTAGTGTGATATTTACCTCTGTTAGTGGTTCTATACCCACACATATCAGTTGTGGATGTTTTTTGTGTGTGTCACTGTCTGTGTAGGGAGCAATGCATTTTAGCCTAGCACACTCACTACAATTTGAATGTCCTACTTTGCCAATCCTGCTGATGTCATCCACTGTGATGTACACCTTTGGGGAAGGAGTATTCCAGTAATCTCCATGGCACGTACTATAACTGTGTAGTGTAATAAATTAGTGAGGTAGGGGTTCTACTACCGGACTTGACAGGTGTGTGTGTGTGTGTGTGTGTGTGTGTGTGTGTGTGTGTGTGTGTGTGTGTGTGTGTGTGTGTGTGTGTGTGTGTGTGTGTGTGTGTGTGTGAGAGAGAGAGACACCTGGGCCCAATGTGGATTGGGTTTTGCAAATTTCTTATATGGTGGCCCTAGTATATATCACAATGTCCAGCATACAGTGATAACAGATGTGAAATAGCTGAGAGGCTGGGGTGCAAATCCATACCCATACATGACATTAAGATCAGGCAATCACAGTTAGCAAACCCAGTATTACCCAGAGCACACTCTCAACCCATGTCTTATACACACACACACACACACACACACACACACACACACACACACACACACACACACACCTAGGCAACAGCCAGTATGAGGGTAGTACACTGTATATTGGCCACTGATAGTAATTATGGAGTGATTGCAGTGGGCTACAGAGGCATGGAACCCTGTCCATCTGTCCAATAGGCATGTACATGCAGACAGTGCACCACCCCCATGTTCCCCACTGGACACCTGCAACACCTGTGGTGCCATCACATGTGACCCACAAAGGACATACCATGCCTGAAAACATGCCATGTATGGACAGATGCCACTGACACCAGGGAATGCCATTAGCATGCTATCGATGTAGGTGCAGGGTACACCTGCTGTCCATTACCAGTTCCCACCACAGATGACCAAGACTGGCAAATCTGATGATAATCTGTGTATATAACATGGGCCAGACACCCCAGGTACAGTTCCACATGTCACTGTACATGCACATGGGAGGTGTGCACATCCCAGACACTGTCCATGTCATGGACTAAGGAACACATACATGGCAAGCAATGCACAGCATTGGTCACACACAATGGTCACCCAGGTGACTAGATGGGGGATACAATACCCACCTGTGTGGGCAAAGGCAGAAACTACAGCCCTGAGCCACAATACTGACCATTGTCATGTGGCCTGATGCCAAGGTATGCCCATCACCTAGCCTTGTATAGCCGTCTGGTAAAGTCGACCACCACACACCTGTGCAGAAATGCACCCATGGATGTCAGTACTGGCACCCTGTGTGTTTGTGTGTATGTTGTATGATGTGTATGATCACATCCACACTCACTACAACCCCCATTGACATTACTAAAGCATGCTGTCCGATGTCAGACACCTCCCCATACCCTTTGCCCATATCACCTCTGTATGATCCCTGCGGTGCATGTCATACCTGCACAGTAATGTGTTGTGGCAATCTCACTAGTGATGGGTTATATTCCTGGCCCTGCCAAGTATGTCAATGCATGTGCGTCCCTGTGAGAATGTGGCTGTGTTGACCCTGGTACCTGTTCATGTGGACAGGCACGTGTACTATACCTACCGTATAGCTACCATATCCCTGTTGCAGATGTCACTCACCATCACATATACGGTCTGAGGGCTCCACAACATGTAACCTATGTGGTGCATCCAATAAATGTATAGAAATATGACAGCACTACATAGTCTTTAGGGGTTGGATACCCTGTGCTGGTAGGTGTGTGACGCAAGCATGCTTAAGTTTTACTCTCCCACCTCTCCCTGACTTGTCTTTGCTTGCAGCAGCATGTATATTTTAAGTGATGCTCATGATCAGCTGATGGCCTCTGTATGAATTACAGCCCTCCTCTAGTTGATTGCATGTGGAACAGCTGTGGTAACATTCCCATAGCCAGTTGCATGGAAACACACTCCAATATCTAGGAACGTCATGTTGGTGTTGGCCCTTTTCATTCACTGTGAGCAGGAACTAGATCTGTTGTTTGGCAAACAGCATCTCAGATGGATTGGGGATTTACCTCTAACAACATACACAGTGGAAACAGGGCAACACACAGGAGGGGAATGTGTCTGACATGACTACAGACTGTAAGTGCTGCTATACTGCGTTTGGAGTAATGCTGGTTTAACAGTGTGTGTGTGTGTGTGTGTGTGTGTGTGTGTGTGTGTGTGTGTGTGTGGATATGGCTGGTCTACATGTTTTAATACCTGCCATGTCAGTTCTATGTTTATGTGGAATCTCCATCTGTAGGGTCATCTGCAGACTGGGCAGTGTGTTGTGCCTTTGACTTCATGTGTTACCCACAGAGCATCTATCTGTGAACTGCAGAAGGTAGTGTGAGAATTGCAGTCTGTAGATGGTGAAAGCCGTGACAGTTACTGACTTCATATCCCTCATAGGACATATGTTGCAACAAACCCTGTTACAACATTAAATTTATGAGGTTATCACAGCAGCATGTCAATATTGGCCCTGTGTTTCTGCTTCCAGCCACAACTCTGTCAACCTTTGTACATATGTTGTGCATTAAGAGGTGCATTTGTACTGTACACCATCATTTGTGTCATCATATCTGATAACAAGCTAGTGAGATATCAGACTGCTACATATGTTATGTACAGTAGGGGTTATATTTGATGACATAACCCGGGCATTCTGTGATTGTTTGTACAGTACTGAGGTCTGTGTACTTATGGTGAATGTCGAAAGTGTGTGTATTGTTAATATGTACTTTAGCCTGTGTACAGACTGTGGTAGATGTCATTGTTATAGGTCCTGTCCTATCTGATGTTTTATCCTGCTCCACTGTATGTTACTGTATTGGCTTACATGTTTGTAGGGCCATACACACACATGTCCCATACCACAGACAGCTATCAGACCAAACTGTGAAGCAGCCCATTATATGTAGGGTTAGTCTGTGAGTGGCACATATGAGGATGGTGTTCAACAGATAGTCCATATACTGTAATATTATGCTAGCTTACCATATGCGGCTGTGGCTGTGTTCACATTGGTTGTGGTTATGAAATTTCACACATGTGTATCTTACTTGTGTTGTGACATGCCTGTAGAGCCTGCTATATATGGAGGTACATGTGCATTCCCCAATAGAAGATGTAGGCCAGTGTTAAGCCAGTCTGCCTGTAGCCTGCACAGTGCATTGTTACATGCCTAGCAGCTTAGTGTACTTGCCCAATGAGATGTCATGTGCAGATACTTGCCAGATGTACTGCTTCCGGGCCTCCCTTAACAGTCATGTATGTCAGACAGAGCAGTGGGATGCTGTGCAGATGTATGGCAATACCTAGTGGGTAGTATGTGGCCATGGCACCCCTGTACCAGTGGTTATTATGTGTCAGGCCAGACAGGGGTGTGTGAATGCATGACCTATGGTGGCATATGTATACCAGTCATTATGTGTTATACCCATCTGCATGGCTGTTAACATCCATATTGTCAGGCATGGTACACATGTTTTGCACTAAGGGGTTCTGTGTATACCTCTGCACTGTACATAGTGTGTCAGAATGCCCACATATATTGGCCAATATCTCTGCTGCAGTCCACAGGGGCATAACATGCTAGCAGCGGTACTTTACTATGATGTCCTTAGGATGTCTGTCAGTAGCCAATGGCACACATGTGAAAAGCAGATGTGACCTCCCACACACACCATGTCTGTAAAGACAATCCCAATTACAGTAGCAATAGTCTACTGATATACCTGCTGTACATACCTGACATCCCCTTGTACTACGAAGTTGGGACCATAGGGGCTGGGGTAGGACTACACTCCATGTCCAGGACAAATGGTGAAAATATATGCACATATAATTATCCAGATATCTATATATATGATTAAACATATACATATCAACATATATAGAAGGGTATGTATATGTACATAGATATACATATACACACCCAGATATATACATATACAGGGCAATATATGTCTACACATATGCAGATAGTGATACATATGCACATATGCGTATGGATATCTACAGATATATTGACAGTAGTAGGTATATCAGAATAGATATGTATGCACTTATAGTTATTTATATCTATATATATATATATATATATATATATATATATATATATATATATATATATATATATATACCAACATAATTAGGCATATCTGTACACATAGGATGTGCATACACATATAGCTATATACAGATATACCTCTATGTACATATACTTATACCTGTCTATACACATATGTACATATGAAGAGATGTACACATGGCCATATATATGTAACACTATACAGATGTGTATACAGACATATGTATGAGTATACATGTGTATGTACATGTAGACATATATACACCTATGATATATATACAACAATATTCCTGTCATGAGTAAACGTCACCGTTGTGTATACCCTCCCACATGTATCTCACCATATGTATCTGCTATGTGTACGTTATGATAAAACAACATATGTGATGCAACAGTCATATTAATAACAAGGACTACACAATTTAGGAAGTAAAGGCAATTGTTCAGTACTACTAAATACGTGTATTGACAGCTATATTGGTACAACAACAGCTGTCTACACAGTGGTCATGGCATAGTGGTTAAGTGCTATGACATCAGTGTAAAGGTTCCTGGGTTCAAAACCTGCAAGGGCTATTCATTTTGTTGCTGGGCACAACAAGGACTGTCCGATACAGAGTGGTTAAAAGTTTTGAGCAGATTTAAGTGCGTTTGCATGGGTTTGCATGAAGCTAAGTGGTGCTAAGCTATGGGTAAACGTACGGACACTTACACAGTGTAGGCAGTGCTTACCAGTGCGTGAATCAGCTTAGCTGTTATATTGCAGCAATGTTGATGCATGCTAAGCATAGCTTAACCCAGGTAACCAGACACACAACCCAGTCTGATAACCTGTAATAAGTGTATGTAATGCCATGTACAATACATGCACCTGTGTGCTGTC
Organism: Protopterus annectens; assembly: GCF_019279795.1. Taxonomy (NCBI): domain Eukaryota; kingdom Metazoa; phylum Chordata; order Ceratodontiformes; family Protopteridae; genus Protopterus; species Protopterus annectens. Next base: position 1,563,773,796 of record NC_056739.1, read on the forward strand.
ATTAGAGTACCAAGGGGTGTGAGTGTCATGTGTGGGACACAGACATATATGAGGCCTATACAGTACTGTTATCCATGTGAATATGTGACATACAGATGTAGTAGCCCAGGGTACGTGCTGTCACACTGGCATGTAGTGTATCATGGCAGTACTACTGCTGACAGTGCTAACGCAGGCAAGAGCAGAGTGCTTAATGTAGTACTGACAACAGGCACGCCTGCGAGCATGGCTGGACACTGATGACTCCCTGTTGTATCCCTGGTGTTTGAGCTGTGTCACAGTATATACCCCTTACTAGTCTGTCACCGCATTTATGCTACTGCATAGCTACCTGCCAAGCTGATGATTGTCAGTCCCTGTACAGATGTGCAGATGGCAGGTATCCAGCTGGGATATGTACAGGCAACCTACGCTTTATTGGCGCCCTACTACGCATGTGGCATGTGCATGAGATGCATATCCCTGTAGTATTTCAGTCCTGGTTTGGTGGACAAAAAGTGTGGTAAGAGTTGTAACCTGGTATTGGAAGGGTGCTCTCTGGAGCCTTTAACCAGATCTCAGTTACTGCACAGATATCGATGTTCTCCATTTTTAGGAATGCCTTGAGAGAGTGTGATGGTGGGTATGGCAGAGTGTCATCATGGGTTTCAGGGAGTACAATATCCAGTGGAGGATGTGGATGTTGTGTACACTGTTAATACACCAAGGTGCACCAGGTATATGTGCCATGTACCACATTATGGTTACCACTGTTACCATCAATCATACAGGTAACTGTTACCACAATACAAGCCAGTTATGCATGTGATGTGTGCAGCCTACCTGTAACACATTGGAGACACAGTCAAGGTAGTTAGCAGCAATAGGCCCTGGTATCTCAGATGTGTGTCTGGCTGTTATGTGTCTGTAAATGTGTATATGATGGTATGCCACACTATGTATCATCCAAATGCACCCATTACATCCCCCATTAGCATACTGTACATGCTGGGGGATGTTCTGCATGTACCATGTAACTTGGAACACACCTCACCCTAAACACTGTGCGGTGTGTGGAATGTAAGCCACACATGTCAGTATCATGACATTGCTAGGTAGGGGTCTAGTCCCAGTGTTGGCAAGTAACAGTGTGGGTGTATGTGGATGGGTCAACATCAGGTTGCAGGGTATACACTCCTCAGTGGGCCACCTGTCCATGTGGCACAGCCAATGACCGGCATAGTAACCTGTGAAATGTGTTTGACTGTACTCAGATATGTCACTGCCATGGTGTCAGTACAGTGACTTACCCCATTGTGAAATATGACTGCAAACCATCCTCGTGTTGACACACGTATACCTACAACACACATGGATAAAATTTTAGAGACCACAACCAACCAGTGTTACCGACAGCTATAAGGCAGCATTGCTGGATGGGTACACTACCTGTCAAATATGCCTCACACTCTACTCCCTACATGTTACACTGCAGGACTGTGGTACACTGTTGTACAGTCACCATGTGCATCAGAACCATATCAGCCTGTCCCTGCATCAATGGTATGGATGACAGGGATGGGGCACAGGTATCATCATATGCACAGGGTGTGGTGTTGGTTTGCCAGAGGCCAAAGGTGGGCCATACATTTGACACCATGTGTCTGGGTGATGGTTGTACTCTGGGAAGCTAGCTGATGTGATGTGGTGTGTATAGGTATGGGGTTGCCCTAGGTATGTTTGCATAGTGTGTGGGTATGCATGCACACAATTCTGCCATGTGACTGCCCTACACAGGTGTTTATGAGCAGCTGCAGACCATACCTGGCAGGGTGTGCAGATCACTGCCTCTGACCACGGACACGTGGACTGTGCCTGCCACGGGTCCCATGGGCACATCTAGGTACAGACGTTGATGTGCTACTCTCACCTGCTGATAACATTTGTCCGCTGGTAACCTCCTGGGACTGGCCAGGACCATGTGCACGTAGCTTGACAGAGCTGCTACAGCCACTACAGGAGCCCCTTGGTGTCCTAACACATTCACATTGACTGCCAGCTGTTGGTGTTGCTGGCCCATGTCTATGTGGGCATCACCACATCAAAAACACACGTTGAAGCACGGACACACCATGGCTGATGAGGGCCATAATCTCATCATGCTGTCTATCCGCTTGCTTGGTAGAAACACGGATGGCACCGGACAGTCCACGGAGGTTGTTGCTTACAGATGTGAGAGCAGCCCTCTGCAGCCTAAGGCCCTGTCTGGTGTAATGTTCAATACATGCCTGCGCCGCCATTACAGCCTGAAACATGCTTCTGCTGGTAGCAGCTCTGTCACCTCTGCCAGGGGCATAATGTCCAGTGGCCCTTCCACGAGCACCCTGGGACATCTGCCTATGTGGCAGCCTGCCGTACATCTGGCTATGCCTGCTGCGACCGGACACAGTAGGCATGGTTACCACACTTTCCTGTGCACTGCCACTGAATGCCAGCTGTCCCTCTGCTATGGCCCCTGATGATGGGGTGTGTATAGGCACTGAAACTGTGTGCGGGGGTGGGGTGGCTAAAAGGGGGATGTCAAATGTTGGCACAGTGTCAGCCCCTGACAAGCCCACCTGTGCCTCAACATTATCATCATCATCATCATCATCTGTGTCTGTATGGACACCTACATCAGATTGCATGCAGGAGTGACCCTGACCCACCTTGCCACCTGTGGGGGAAACCAATAAACGATAAACTCGCTTTAAAACCTGTACAGCATTGCCTAACAGTACACACACACACACACACACACACACACACACACACACACACACACACACACACACACACCTCTGTAATACCTACCTGTCCATGGATTTACAGATAGTCCCACGTATGTGTTACCCCATCCTGCATCACACTTGTTAACATACACACATTGATATCACTCATTAACATCATAGTCCTCTAAATGCCCACACAAGCAGCCACAACACAAGGCCTGTTGCTACTTTACCTGCCTGACTTGTGTGTAGTGGATTTACATGGCCTCACTGCTGTCATTCGGTATGTACCCTCTGTATGCCCAGAATGATGTGCATGGCCCCTATATGTGTGGGCTACTATGTTGTATCCATAATAACTCCCACTGGTGTGTCATGTGTATGTAATGCTCAGTACTTGCCAGATATGCTGCTCCATCAGCCCATCATGTGACACCTGTAATATTTGGATACATTCCCTGGTATTGACTATTACTTCCCCAATGCATCTGTAGAGCTGCATAAATGGGTTGTAGGTGACCTCTCTGCTGACTGCGATATTAAGTGTATACCTGGAGTCTACCTTCTCTCTGGATGCCTGTTCCATGCTACAGACCATATTATACTATTTGCTGTCCTGTAATTACACACATGGCAAGTATTACTGGTGTGTAATTTGGCAGTCCATGTCTATGTACAGCATGGTCCCAAAGGGGGGTACAGCCATATGAACACCCCACAATCACACATGTGCATACATGACCATACACACAAACACACACATGCACACATGCATCATACATGCATCTACCTCCCAACACTTCACCAGAGTGACCCTGCAGGCAAACTAACCACCAGGATGCGCACACACACACACACACACACACACACACACACACACACACACACACACACACACACATACAGGTTGCACAATGATCATACACATAGTCCTCCTAAAACCCATCTGCCAACATGCAGAACATATGGTACAGAAGAGCATGCAGTTCAGCTATAGTCAATCCATGCTAGCAACAGTTTACATGTGTGTGATACATGTGCTGTGTCTAGGTGATGCCCCTTCCCCTGGATACCACTGCACCCATGTACACAGTATTGCTGTGCACCTGTTCTGCACCCTGCCATGTACTCTGCACCACAACTCACAGGTGTACAACCCATTGCGGAATGTGTAGTACTGTGTCAGTTATGTCAGCTTTACTTCTCACAGCCCCTATGTTTTTCAGCAACACATACCTGGGATGATATGTGGACTGTTGTCATTGGTGAATGCCTGATGCCTGATTTACAGCTGTCAGCATCAACAGACCATGTATGACCACTGCAGAAATGCTTACACTGACAACCATCAGAGCATACTGTGGCTATGGGGGTATTGTACACACCTTTATTGATTTTACAGACACATCCTTGATCTGCCATGGGACCACAGCATTGCATATCTTAGCAGAACATAAGCCCAGTATGCAGTGGCAGCTGGTGACTTCAAATTAAAGGGGGGCTGCAGGAGACAGCTGAATGGGTGGAGCCAATGTGAATGTTTCTTATCCAATAAAGACCTGCTGCCTGACAACTATCTACTTGTTTCATGGGGAAGACGTGATCAAAGTAAAAAATAAACAGCAAACAAGAAACAAGCGCAAGATGAACTGCTTAAAGGATTACTGCACAAGTTATGGACCACACATGATAGATTGGCATTCTGTTTAGTTTATGGATAAAGCCTGCAAAGATGACTGCAAGTCTCCAACAAATATAATGAGCTTTTAAAAATACTGTAATCCTGTCCTTTATTACAAATACTGTCATATGCATTTCAATACCTAAAGCTTATATGTTATCTAGTCATGTAAATATTCTCTGCATGGCAACAACAAAAAAGGCTTTCACTGTTAGTAATTCTTTAACGGTATGCTTATTAAAGCTTACGTGCATCTTACAATCTCTGACAAACTTACCTGATGGTCATTAAAGCATTGCTAATTAAACACAGAGCAACAGGGCACTACGACACCATGCATTTTCTGAATAAGAAGAAGCAAAAATCAAAAGTATAAAAATATGACAGAAAACCAGAACATTCTGCAAAATCAAGGGCAGATGAAAAGCCACTGTCGTACTTGTGTCTAATTTGCATGGGGGAATACTCTGCACACTTACACTGCATAATTGCTCCTTGCTTTGCTTGGACACATCCAGAGTCACTACATGGGGGAATGGGTTGCAACAAGTATGTCACAATTTGAAATATCTCTGGCTGATGGTGATGGCACTGACACTCATACCTCTCAACCTCAGAGCCAGAAATCTGGACAAAGCCATACATAGAAGTGGGACACAGGCCAAAAATAAGGACAATTTTTAAATATTGCTCTTATAAACTTAGAAAGATAATAGAATAGCAGTAGGTCTTGCATTAGTATGAATTTTCTGAAGGGTATGAAATCTGAAACTCAAATGTCTGCCATTATTTTCTAACTTCAGTCTTTAATGATTTGACACTAATTTGCCAGAAAAACACAATTTTATGAAAAATGGACCAAAAATGTGATGCAAAAATATAAAATTGCCACACAATACAACTGTGAACCTGTCAAAGAAGGGACACCTTTTTAATATTAGTACTGTTAACTTGAGCAGCTGACAAAATTAGAGAATCTACATGCATTTCTGAAATAAAAGTAATCTATAACTCTGATCATAAACTCTCCACGTTTTCTTCCAACATTGCTATTTTGCAGAGGGATTATTAGGGGAAAAGCCAAAACTAGGGACAGTTGAGAGGTCTGGAAATTCCTAATTCTATAAAGTGATTTATTTGCACGTACCTCTCAACCTCTTAATGCAGGAAATCTGGACAAAGCCAAATATATTGGGGGAACATACAAACAGTAGTAAAAATTGCTCTTGTATAAACTTAAGACAGTTGATAGAATAACAGGTCTTGCTTTAGCATGCATTTTTCTGAAGGTTATGACATCTGAAACTTAATGTCAATCATTATTTAGTGACTTCATTCCTAAATGATTTGCCAGAAAATCACACATTTTATGAGGAACAAACCAAAAATAAGAAGCAAAAATCTATTCATTCTGCAAAAATCTGGACAGTTGAGAGGTTTAGTTCAGCCAGGGCTGTCTGAGTTTGCTGCCCTTCCCCCCCTCACAAAATCATGGCTGAATGGAGCCTCCCCCCTGCAGCTTTTCCACTGTCCCATTCCTTGGTTATTTTGCCCCATTTACCATAAACACTGTAATGTGCATACTGCTTTACTTCTGCAATGATTTGGATTTCATTTGAGTTTTATTTTGCGTTTTACTGCACAAACACTAATAAATATTTGCTAAACAAAGCAATGCAGTCTCACAATGAAAACAGACTTAGCATTAAAACTTATCTGCCCTTGAAACTCACATTCATTGAAGCAGCATTGAAACCCACATTCAAAGAAAATACATTTTGCCAGTGGCAGATAAAGATTAACTTTGGGCTGTTTTCAAATCATAGACCCCTTGCACACGAAACATACATGTGCTCTTTGATAAACCTTCCTGACTGTATTAAATTATATTCCTTGTACAATACAGTATAGTTGTTAGAGGGCTTTTTAAATTTATGGTTTTGAACATTTTTCCAGTAAACAATGAAACAAAATGCATGCACCAATAATGCCAAAACTGCCCGATTCAGAACATTTCTATCACAAAAGTCTACTCAAACGTCTACAGTCCACCAGTATCAGTAAATATGCACAATCTATGAAGTAGTAAAAGTTATCTAAATAATTCCACATTAAAGAAATCTGTAACTAATTAGCAAACAACTTTATATTTCATTGTTTCATCTACAAATAAAGTGCCTGTTGTCCTTGAGGAATAAATTGCCTATGTTGCATTAAAAAATGATAAGCTAGTAATATTGCAATAGGGAATGGATGACAAATTGATAAGAGGTTCAGTTACTAGGCATCTTCACCAAAAGAGACTGCAGCATCCACCCCCCCCCCTTTACAACACAGTACAGTATCAGCAATACATATATCTACTGTGGGAGTAGAACCCACAGCCTTCTGCATTAAAAGCAAGTACACTACCTGTTGTGCCTTTAACAATACAAGCAGACATTGCATAAGCAGCACTAAACTTTTGTTCCCCTGCAGCTCTCAGCTCCTTATAAAATCTACTCGACACTCAGCTGTATCTCTGAACTTTGCAGCATAAGAAATCTGGGAAAAGTCAACATTTATGGAGGGGGGGGCAAAAGCCCAAATAACAGGGACACATTTTAAATATTGCTTACATAATGTTGGAAAGTTGCTAGAATAAAATGCCATGTCACCACCATACTTTTCACTGCCAAGTTTTGAACCCAGGACCCTGTGCAAAACAGCCAGCACAATATACCACTATGCTAAATCAGCTGTTTTGTGAAAGAGAGGAAGACTGAAACTTAAATGGCTACCATTTAGTGAATTCAGTTCTCACCATAGCTCTCAAACTCTTAGCAAAAAAACAACTGGACAGAGCCAGTAATGGAGGAATACAATCCCAAAACATATTCAGTGAATTCAGTTCTCACTTCTCACCATAGCTCTCAACCTTAGCACAGAAAAACTGAACAAAGACAATAATGGGGGAATACAGTCCAAAAAATAGGGACAAATTTCAAATATCCATCTTATAAACTTAGAAAATTGCTAGAATAAAAGGTTTTGTTTTACCATGTTCTTTCTGAAGAATATGAAGTCTGAAATTCAAATGCCTGTCATTTTTATTTATTTAACATTTGTTAACCAGGAAGGTCAGACTTGGAACAAAAGCCAATTTTCAGCACAGGCCCAGGGAGAAACACTCCAGACACATGTCTTTGTAAGATGAGAAGACATGCAGACTCCATACAGAAGGCACCCCAGCCAAGAATCAAACCACAGAAGCTGTACCTGTCAGGCAACAATGCTACCCCTGCATAACTGTGTAACAAAAATACAGAAACCACAGATTTTATGAGGAATAGAACACAACAGAACAAATATGAGGTAAAAATCTGCAAACGTTTTACATATGGTGGTGGGTAGGGAATTCAGGTCCTTGCCACCTGTATCTAAGGTACAGGGTTCAAGTCTGGTATTCCTACCCACCACCATGAGTTCTCTAGCCACCAGTACATAGCAACTGGAGCATTTCACACAATATGTTAATGGTTATTAACTGCTTTCATTTGACGTGTAAACAGTTAGAAAACATTCATTGATCAAACTGGTTTTATGCACTTTTATTTATATAAATTTCATTACTGCATCTATTTCAACTTGTCAAAGTGAAATGGGTTGTATTACTGTCATTTCTTGCATCATAACTATACAGTGGTATTCACACTTTTTATCATTCATTCATGAAAGTTTATTTTTTGACAGATTTGTGTTAGCATATTTATATGTATGCTGGACTATTTAATCCTCATTATTTTATATCTGAATCCTGCAACCTCCCAATGCTATTACATTTTGTGCACTGATTTATGACCTGGCATGAAATATAGTCAGCAAGAAAATAATTAGAAATGAGATGTTGCAGACTTTGTTCATGTGTAGAGCATTAGGTAACTAGGCTGTTTTGAACAGCCCACTACAAAACAACCCTCTACATGAAAATGTATGCTTCTTGCAATGGCACCTGTATAATATATAATCTGCTAGCAAACAAGCAACAACTTTTAAGTAAGAAAATAAAACTTTATATTTAGAGTTCATTGATAGGCTAAAGGGTATCTTTATACACACACATATATCTATATATATATATATATATATATATATATATATATATATATGTGTGTGTATATACATATATATATATATATATATATATATATATATATATATATATATGTATATATATATATATATATATATATATATTACCTATCAAGAATACAGAACTACATTATGTGCATTCCAAACTTTACAAAAGGAAGACAGGGTTATGCTACTAAATTTTTAATAATGGGAAAGTTCATTAAAACATCCCATGCTGACACAAAGACAAGAAAACAGTCTGCACTACTAGTAACCAAAGATCGATTAGCAGCTTGTTAGACAGATATACAGCCAGTCAAGAGGAGAAATAAATGTCCGATGTGCTTGTTTGCCTTCCTCATTGCAACACCCATGGTGATTCATACTTTGGGGATATGCTAGCTGTGAGTCATCTCTTATGCTGCATGTCACTGGGCCAGCACATGGCTGGAAATCTTTCATGGTGGCATGAGAGGGAGCATGACTGCTTACACCCTGCATAGCTGCATTGCATCCCATTTGCGTACTCCATGAAAATTGTTGTTGGGCAGTTGGTCAAAAAAAGTCCCATGCTGGAGACAAGGATACCACCTAGAAGCTATAGGACAATTAGTTAAAAAGTATCCCATGTAGCGTACAAGGATAATAGCTTGTTGGAAATGGAAGAAATACCTACATTTCTTAATACATGCATATATGGAATTTTAAATAAGAGATTAAATCTCTACAGTCAAAATTAAAAGCACTATTTCTGCATAATATATATATGTATATATATATATATAAAACAGGGTGCAACATTATTGTTCTGCATTACAACATACTCTTTATATAGGGAAAAGTTTACCATGTTTGCTGTCTTTTATGTGTTGTATTTTGCCTTTCTGTCTAGTTAATCTGTTGTTATACTATACAGTGATAGTGATTAGCTGTGCCATATTGTGTTGTATAAAACAGATTGTAATTATTTATGATTTAATGATTTGTTATCCAAGAATCAATGTATTATCATTTGATCAACATACTACTTTCAAGCATGCTTTTGATGTATTACTGTGCTAGTTTTTCATGGAGGTTTGCACAAGTTGAGCAAGTTAATAAATCATTAATGTCAGATGACACACACACACACACACACACACACACACACACACACACACACACACATACTCTTCACCTAGAATGGAGACAGTAAATCCAGCCCGTGAGATAGTAAAACACACACCGGAGTGAGAGACAGTAAATCAAGCCCTGTGAGACCCACACACTCCTCACCTAGAATGGCTACGAGACCTCACATAGAACGGATGCGAGTACTGACATCACACACCTCTGTGGGAAAGTAAATCCAATCCAGCCCTGTGAGTAATGGAGTAAATCCATGCTAACACACACTTCCTGGAGAGAGCTCCTCACCCACACAAGCTAATGGTAAATCCTCCAGTCACGAGACAAAACTCACCTCTCTCCTGATTGGGTCCAGCCGTACAAGCTCTCCTGATTGGTCTAGCCTGCAGAAGAAGCAGTCCGGAGTTCTTCTGTTTTGTGTGGTCATCACCACACAGACTTCTGGGCATATGAGGGGCAGAGATGCCTTTTCCCTTATCCGGACTGCCTGACAAAGCAGTCTGGATTCTTCTGAGTTCCGACCAGTGCGTGTACGCATGCGTGGACTTCTTGGATTTGGGATTCATGAGTTAACTGTTTTTATTACTTTTACTTTTTTTCTTTTTGTTTTCTAGGTAGGTTTTCTTTATGTTTTCTACTTGGGAGGGCTGCAGTCCTGTAGTCCTATAGCACAAGCCGCCCTGCCGGTATGTGACATATGTCCTGTACTTTCACATGCAGTGTCTACAGATTATGTTAAGTGTGTGGCTGCTGACCGCAATGCATACACACCATCTGGGCATATGTGTGCACACCCTTATCATGATGGTTTATTACACCACTTGTTGTGTGTACTACAGCAGTCACTGCTGCTCAGGGCAGGGGTATACCAGCGTGGGCCTTCTGCAATTGACAGTGTATGTTCAGTCTACCCTGCACATGTCCACCTATTCTGCATGATTGCAAGGTCTACTTATGTGCATATACCATGGTGTTCACACAATGCCATCACTACTGCAGTGTGGGTAGGGTTACAGCTGTCACAGGTCCTGAACCTGACTATATGCAGATAGAGCCATTCCTACCATCCTTAGGATTCCTGCTGCAGTGCACTGGTGTGTCATGCTGAGACCCCCCCCCCCCTCAGCTTTTATGCCGATACATGACAGGTAAGCCCTACACATAAGTGTCACTTTGCAGTGTTCCATACACTGAACACCACATGTTGCATCCTAGACCCAGCTGATAATGTGGACTATTGTAATGCCTTATACCATAGTGTATTTCTGCAGCAGTTGGCATTTTCCAACAGGTATATACACTGGTGTTGCACTGTATATGGGTATTGTTCAGAACATGTCACTACTGTAGGCCATGTCCACTAACAGTATGTTACTCCCTGTGGACACATTCAGAAAAGACAGGATGTTAGTTATCATGTAGGTGTGTGACATACCCTTTCAATACCCCATCATGGTCACCACTGTGAGACCATGCATTTCACAGCAACAATACATGCACATGTACAGCATGCATTCAGGGTAGGTGTGTTAGATGTTTGCATGGAATATACCATCATCATTATATGCCCGGTGTGTTGGCATGCATCTACATAAGACATACTCAACAGCTACAGGCCGCTGCCTTGTTGTTATCCTGGAGGGACCTACATAAGAGCGTGAGAGATGCAATGTCAGTGGCCACACCTGTGGCACTGCTACAGGCTGGGTGCAGTACTACCATACATCAACAGTACATTCCCACAATACTACCACATCTGGACATCTGTTTATCACTACAATGTAGCAACACAATATATATATATATATATATATATATATATATATATATATATATATATATATATATATAAAACATGTCAGATATGCATGATATACCTGTACCACTGTGTTTATTTACACAACAGTTGTCTACTGATGTGCACTATATCCTTACCTGCATGCTCCTTGGCTGGTGTGTGGGTGATACCCACCTACACAAAGGGGTCCAGTGGTTGTTGGTGATCTGGACAGATAGGTACCACGAGGCTGGCCAGGAGCTCCTCCACATGTGTCAGGGGGGATGGATGGCATGCCCCCCCTGTGGCAAGGTGATCCCCCTGGACTGCAGCAGCATGCCAATGGGCATTGCGAAGCAGGTCGTTGCAATGATGCTGGACCTGCTCATAATTGCAGTTATGCAGGCTGACATAATTGACCCTGTAGACTAGATCATTCCATAGGGCAGTCTGCTCCTGCTACTCATGGGGTGTCCTGCCAAAGAGCACCTGGTAGTGCTGTGCCAGGTGGTTGATGATGACCTCATTTTCATCCACTGAATACACAGGTAACCTGCTGTGTGACATCTTGCCTGAAAGACATAAAGATGAAAACAGGCCTGAGCAAATCATACAGCAAGGTTACCACAGTTTGTAATACACATTGCTGTCACCCCCCACCATATCAGCTTCAACAGACTGTACACACAACTCATTAGGTATGGCTATAGCTTAACTACTGTTTGGACAGATTTTCTATTGTACCACACCTTCTGCTATGTGATTGTAGCCATGTCTTCTGTGTGGACACTATCATTGCTGGCCTGTTATAGACTATTCACCTGCATGCCAGTGTCAGGGACACTATGGTTACATATATGTCAGTGGTATTGCTGCACATCTGACAGTCTGTTTTATCGGGGATGTCTATGCATGCTGTTGGACATGTACTGGGATTGTGTAGACTATTACTACCAACAAATGTTCTATAACAGTGACACAATAACATGTATATGTTCTATTGGCCAGCTGATCCACCTCTCCACACCCATCTGCCCATGACACCTGGCCACATCACATGTGTGTGCCAACCTGGGGCCTCCTCGGTACTGTTACAGCAACACCATGAGGTGGAACCACCTAGGGGATGTTGCTCCCCCCCGCTAGGGCACACACCAACAGGTTCCTGTCCCCTGAGCTCAGGTCTAGGGTCTATTCTATACCGGGCTCCACAGACACATGAGGGATGTGCTACATCAGTCTGAGGCACTCAGTACACATTCACATGGCCAACATGCTCTTCATGTTCTGCCTCCAGACCAGGCACCTTCAGGATGTGGACTGCTGTTGTGAGTGGCAGTTGGTGGGAGGCTTGTTCCCACTGTGCCCATATTGGGGACCATGGGGTGTCCACATCACAGACCACACACACCATCCACAGTGTTTACCCACCACATGTGTCACATACCACCCCTGTAGACTGTCCTCTATATCTACCAATCCTGACCACCTCCACATGTGTACCTGCCATACTTCCCCATATTCCCATTGCATACTTCACAGACGGGGGCAATGTGGTGTCAAGAAGGGACTAACATGTGACATACCCATCCATGGTGCACACACTGCCAGCTGTAGATATCTGTGTGTATTGCTATGTGTGCTGCTGCCTCACACATAGCACACATCACTGTGGTAGTGATATAGGGGACATGTCTTTACATATATATATATATGTTTGTGTGTGTGTTTGTACATATGTAGACATGTGCATATAGATATATATCTATATATGTGTAGATATATGTGATGTCATATATATGTGCACATATATATGTCTACACATGGGTATATGTATATTTCTGGACATACATGCTGATATACATATATATCATTATATATGATATATGTGACATATGTACACATATGCATACATATATGTGGGGTACATTCAGACATTAGCTCCACAATCTCACAGCACCTTCCTGCACAGCTGCACTGTTCTGCCTTGCTACAACACAGACAGGTGCCACATATGGACATGGCCTGACATTAGTGGGGTATATGTGGAAACTGATTGCAGCAGGTAACCCTATTACACATCTATGGCATTCTGGCATGCTGTGTTACAGATTCACCTGAGTATCCTGCCAGAGGTGGGCCATGGCTCCCACATGTCCATCATAATGGCATTACTTCTCACACCAGCTATTGGCCACATAATATACATACTTCCCATTACACAACACACACTATGATGGCTTACATCTTGTTTGTCAGTGCTGACCTGCACAGTTAACAGCTATGGCCCACTACCCACAAGGACAAACACAATTGTCCATAGCAGTTGTTCAGTTAAACATCATCACAACAACCTGATGACACATATAACTCATTCCACATCATCTATCCCATTATGATGGCCCAGTTACTACATTAATCCATGTACATATACTTCACATACCTGTTGTGAGAATGATGTCTTTATGACTGGCCGCTGGCTAAATTCTTGCGTCTTCAGCTGTTAGTGTGATCAGCTTTATTTTTTCTGCTTCCACTTTCTTTCTTTCTTTCTTTCTTTCTTTCTTTCTTTCTTTCTTTCTTTCTTTCCTTCTCCCTCTGTCTCCAGTGAATGGATTGAGCTGCTTTGAATAGATTGCAGCCTGGCTTTAGTAGGTGATGCACTTGATCAGGTGATGGCCTCTGTACCAATCAGTGTCCTACACTTGCTAACTGCATGCAGCTTGCTGTGTAGCACTTCCAATTACCACTGTCATGGCAACCACCTACTATAAATTCCTACATCATGTGGGCATGGTCCTTTTACCTTTCCTGTGTGATGGACATCCTTCCTGTGTGTGGGCATCAGTGTTACAGACAGCAGGTAGCAATACATCTAAGGGAGAACTGGCACACTCAGGCCAGCTACATATTTGTAGGAGGTTCCAGAACTACAGACAGATTGTGAGTAGAGTTGTGTTATGCTTTGTATAGTACTGGTGTTACAGGGTGTGTGTGTGTACATATTAGTTTACCTTGGAATGCAGTCTGTTTGCATCACTCTCAACTGTGGGCCTATCCCCTTGGTGGCCAGAGGTGTGCCTATCATGTTCTCTCTGTCCACCACACAGGTCCTGTGTCAGATATTTCACTGGCAGTGTGTGTGTTGAGTGCTATCAGTACATGGCTACATCCATTTATGTTTCTAACCTCAATTTCCTAACTAAAGGTATGGTGCAGACTATCCTGTAACACCAGTGACTTGCTTAGTGTATGGCAACAGTTTTCCACATGTGGCCTGTGTTCCAGCCTCTGTCCTCCACCTACATACAGACCTTTGCACATATGACATGCTGTCAGGGGTTGTTCTGTAGTGGGCTGTGAGTGTATCACACTGCCATTGCTGCCATCAGTCCACTGCTGCTGCATCCCCCACACATACGGTGGGGCTGGGACCATATATGTGTGGACTTCACCTAAACAATACATGTGTGCCCTTATGCACTCCAGAGGCCAGTGTATGTAACCGTGGTATATGGCCCTGTATTACTGAGTCTAGGGGGGGATGCACCATAAATGACCTAGTCTGTTACAAAATGTGGGGTATCAGGGGTCAGTTGCCTTAAGGTATCTGGATGTACAGTATCGTATACTTCACCAGTATTTACATTACTTACATAAATTAGGTTAATGCAGGCCTACTGCCTCCTGCCATACAGACTGTTCTGTTTGTCAGTGTGCTTGTGATGGTGTCAGGTATACCATGTTATGTAACAGTTACATCCCATTTGGTCAACTGAGCTCTTTACCACCTAGTAATTTGTACAGAGTGTAGACAGAGGCTGCTGAACTATACACCTGCATTATTTACTGTTGATTGTTTGGTATCCTGTGGCCCAGTCTGTCTTTACTATTGTACAATTTGAAGGGCTTGGCTGGACAGCAACAGTTTGTGAACCTTTCCAGACTACTGTATTAGTATAACTGCTTCACAGTTGCATTACTCTGTTTATATGGATGTCAGTGTCTGTACAGCTATATGACATGGTATATAGAACTGTAATAGTACAAAAATAAAGGTTTTCCACTTCTGAAAACCTGTGTGAGGTGCTTTTTCCTATGACTTCTCTGTGGGTATATGTTGCAGGCAATGATTGTCATTTGTATGGGTGGCCCATACAATGTCCAGTTGTTAAGGTGATAACTGTAGGCATAGTGGCTGTTCCATATTGTGTGCACCTTCTACATATGTATCTTACTGTACATATCTCTGCATTTGTATGTGTAGTCACATGTATAACTATATATATATATATATATATATATATATATATATATATATATATATATATATATATATATATATGCCACAGTCCACAATGTCCAGCACCAACCAGAATATGAATACCCAAAATGAGTGTAAATACAAGCAAAGTGAAGTATTATTGAGGTCAAAATTTATACCTCGTACTGTACATTCACTTTTTGTCTTTCTCTAATTTGTTTACTATTACTTTAGCTTCTATTTGAAACCATTGTATATTTAGTGAATGTATAATTGTAGGGTGGGTAACAGCATTAGGCCGGGTTATTTGTAAGTGAGGGCATAAGTTCATCTAGCTGGTGTTATGTGAGCACTGAGAGCTAGCAATTTTGACATCACACATGCATTTATAAACCAAATAGTGAGCATTTTTGGTAGATGCACCAGTATGGTTTCAATGTCTATCAATAAAGCAAAATGTGAACCACTAATAATAGTATAATTCTTTACGGCTTCATTTGGAGATTGATTGGGCATTGAGTTTACTCATTTGAGTTGTGTATTGTGTATGTTTCATTGTGAGTCGGACATTAAACATTTGGATGCTAACATGCCTTGTTCCTGAATGGCGTTTTTTTGCTGAACATGTTTTTTACACTCATTTTGGGTGTTCGTATTCTGTTTGGTGCTGGATGTTGTGGAGCATGGCGTTTATGTAGTCCGTGCACACATTTCACCGAGCACCTGGTTTTTGGTTGAGTATATAAATATATAAATGTATATATATATATGTGTGTGTGTGTGTGTGTGTGTGTGTGTGTGTGTGTGTGTGTATATATATATATATATATATATATATATATATATATATATATATATATATGGGTCTATACCAGCATATCAATCAATCATATCATATGCTGAAAACGCCGAATGCAATTTAATCGAACTGAAATGTTTGAAATCTCAGAAGAGCGAACTGATGGAACATCGATTTCTTTCCCTGGGAAAGAAATTGGTGTTCCGTGCAAAAAAAAAATGTTTTCAATACTTTAAACACTGACAGAAGTGGGGGGCTTTGCCCCCCACACTCCCCAACATGGGTACTGGGCAGAACATGGGCCATTGGATACAGAGTGATTAAGGCACTTTAAAGCAGTTGTAAGCGTGTTTACGTGTCTTTGCACGGAGGTAAGCACTGCTAACTTCTGGTTACAGTTTCTTATACCCAGTTAGCTTCTAAATTGCTTAACCAGTGTAAGCATTGCTTACCCGTGCGCTTAGACCCGCTTACTGCTGCTTAAAAGTGCTTGCTCCCGCTTGCCTCCACACTAATTTCTTTGAAAACAAAGAAAAAAGGGTTGATAGGAAAGTGGTGTAAAAGGGGCACAAAGAGGGAAAGACAGTACAGAAAATTGCTAGGAATGTGCAGGAAGGGTGTAGGGAAGGTCCATAGTTGCCCATATCTTCTACAGCAACAGCTGTGCATATACACTGAATTTGGAGGTCAATTTGGACACTCAAACCCCTGGGAGAGGGATGAAGTCAACAATAATAAGTTGTGATGCCTATTACACCAGATTACATGTGTCCAGTGGACACGTGCGAAATGGACAGCTATGTATGGGGCATGTTTTTTTGTGGGAACAGATTGCCTTTTTTTTCTTTTTCCAGGTGAGAGTGGGATATTGGGGAGGGGTAGTAGGTATATTTGGAGAGGTAGGTTGGGTAGGTTAACAGACAAGACACACAAGACTCATATAGGGGTGGAATATGACACATGTGGGGGGTAAACACCTTAATGGGAAGGGGTGTTGGGATATCGGAAGCCCATAAGCCCCCTAGTTGTAACAGTGGGACTGAGGTCCCCACCCATGGACAGTCACCACTGCACCTTCACAGCCCCAAAGGTGACTGTGCTGGGGGCTGAGCTGCAGAGCCAGGCTGACTCTCTAATCGCAACATGCAGCCCTTGAGCTGGCATAGAATATCATCTAACTGCTTGTTAATTGCTCTATGCACCATTACCCTGACCTGGCGAATGGTGACAGGTGCCTGTCCACGCCTACTCCCGGGGGGGGGGCAGCCCCATCCTCTGAGGTGGTTCCACTTGAAGGTGGTGCAGGACCAATGGACAGGGAGGTCCGGGGTATGGCCCCAGATATGCTGGTGCCCAGTGCCTCGGCCAGCTGAGGTGGGACAGATGGGTCCACTGCGGCCGGCCTTCCCAAGCGTGCTATAGTGTTTCGATTTCAACATCATATATGGGTTAGTAATAGTCAACACATTCCAGGGTTAGGTATAACAGCATGCATAGATATTCCCATTAACCCAGACACCAGATACGGAACAGTTGCATAGCAAACAAAACACATGCATATATGGGACCACAGTGGTAATACAAACAGCAGGCAGGTACTTTGATGGCACCGTGCCAACAATGTTGGAATAATTCAATATGGCACATGCATGAGAACCAATAAAATATTTATCAAACAACTGGACATTATTAGAGTCAGTACATACCAGTTGGGGTGGGTATGTTGGTTATTGTCAGAGATAAGGTGGGGGGGGGAGAAAGATGTCAATTAACAAGTAGTATATTCCTGTACTCCACATTACTTTCCTAGTCAATGCTGTTATCTGTACCTTACAAGTCTTACTACACTACCATATAGACTTATATTGGACAGTGATATGGCTGTCGACATCATTACGCATGAACCGGTTTTACCTGCAGTATACACCTCTTACCTGATATAACTGTGGAGGGAATGTTTGTTAACACTGACTAACTTGTACACATATGCCCAGATTCTGGGTTGATGTTTTGCACTATGCTATCCAACTCTTTCTGCACAGACTGTGGCCATGTGTTGACCACATGCTGGTGTGCCAGGACTTATCTAGAATATTGCCATCTTCCACCTTTAGTGACCTGGCACACACATATACATGCTTTCCTATACTGTTATATTATGTAGCACAGTGTGGGTGTCAGTGACCAGTGATACTTTATTATTCAGAGAAACTGTAACACTCACAATCCTCTACAATACCAGGGTGGACAGTACCAGTACAGGTTATATTAGTCTGTATTTCTCAGCACAATGTTCGTATCCAACGTACCTGTGGGAGCAGAGTTTGTTAGCACTACCTGACTGTTGCCACACAAAGCTCCAGATTACACATTAGTATTATGCACATATATCTCACTCTGTTACTGTACACACTCTGGTCACAGCTTGACATCATGGGAGTGTAGATAGGACATACGTGAAATATTACTCTCCTAACAGTTTTGTGGGTTGCTACAGTGACAGGTGTGTTGGTTGACAATCACTTGTATTCCCTGTTTGCTGGCTACACATCTGGGATGATCCCGCAGACTTACCATGGGGACAGGCAACAGATACGGGCACATATACTGGACATTCTGGCCTCATGTGTACAGTTGTGGGGTATGAATCTGTATGCAGTCTAATTCCACTCCCAGGATTCAGATCAGGGCCGTGTCTGCTACAACTTAAACAATGTCCATCACAGTTGTGTCTGCTAAATTGATATTGCTGTATATCTCCAATCTGCTTTCTGTCTTATTAATCCCCTGTGCTTATGCATTCTGACCTTGTATAACAACACTCTTATACAGATTTCCTAGACAGTTATACAGCACTCTTATACAGATTTCCTAGACAGTTATATGTTCTAGGACAGTGTGGGTGACAGTGATGTGTAATACCTCATTATTCAGAGCAACTGCATATCATTCTTGTAATTCTGGGCACAGTGTTGGTATCTGACAGACCTGTGGGAGGAATGTTTATTAGCACTACCTGAATGTTCCCACACACAGTACCAGGTTCCACATTACTATTATGCACATACATCTCACTCTGTTACTGTACATTCTGACCACAGTTTAACAAGTTGGGGTGTAAATGGGACATACGTGGATTCTTAGTCACATAAGGTGTTGGGGAGTTGCTAGTGTGCCAAGTTTGTTGTCATAGATGTGTGTCAATCAGTTGTAGTTCCTGTTTGCTGCCTTTACATCTGGGACATCCCACTGATTTCCCAGGAGGACAGGTTGATAGGCAATAGATATGGACCACTTTAATAGACATTCTGGACATATCTGTACAGTTGTGGGGTTTGATTCTGTATGCAGACTACTACCACTGGGAGGATTCAAACTGTGGCTGTGTGTGCTAAGAAAACAACAGTTCACATCTCAGTTGTATGTGCTATTCAGTTTTTGTTGTCTGCATTTTCCCTGTTTACTAACAGGGTCTCTTAGTTGTACTAAATGGCCTCTGGGGATTACACCTGCAATATACAGGCATTCCTACACATTCAACTGATGGTGCATGATGTGGGTAACAGTGCTTAATACAGCAGTACTATTACATGATTGCAAATCTACATTACCATATGATACCAGAATATACACATGCAGTCCAGCAGTTAGACTTGTTTTGCCAGGATATTACACTTTTATTGCCATACAAACAATATGAGACTCCTCCTGCCATATTCTCTAGTGTATGCAGTACTTGCCTTGAACAATACAGGTTTTATACTAGCAATTAATTTACTACTACTTTTATTTTTATTACCTATGACAATAAAAGCATGAGTATTACTGACCTGCCTTGCGATGCAACCATGCCAGGTGTCAGATGTGGGCCTCCTGGTTCACAGGCCACTCCGTTGCAGCTGTGGGAGACATAAGAAAAATATTTAGCCATACCTAGCCATGATATACCTGAGCTGGCACTTATTATACACATATTGGGGTGATACTTACCCATGTCTAGAACATCCCCTGATGCTCTAGCGTCTTGGAGCCACTCCTCCAAGAGGTCCCCCTTCCACCACTTCAGGTCGGCATAGTGGTGCCTGACCTGCTCACCAGTTTGGGGTATGCCAGTGGGAACTGGTGAGATCATGGGCCAGATGATCCCAGGCCTCCACCTTATATTGGGAGCCCTGGTACTGGCCCTGCAGCAGTCTCTGTGCATGCTCTTTAACTAGGAGCCCTACCATGACCTTGGACTCCTGGATGCACCAGCTCTGTGCCTGGAAGTGCACTCCTTCTCCACTTACTGCCATAGTGCCTGCAAGGGGAAGCTACAACCAGTTATAAGATGTATTCCCGCCTCTTGGGTTTAAGTAGGGCCGATTTCCTGTACTTTTCCGTGATTGGTCAGTTTTGAAAAGGCTAAACTATGTGTAAACCTGCTTACCTAATGTTGGCATTGTTTAAGGGGGTACAAAGAGTTAGCTGGTCTACACATTGCTCACACCTCCTGCACTGGCCTGTGCAATGCTTAGCATTGCTTACATTAGACCTTCATTATAATGCCTTTTTGTCATTGTGTTATTATTCATTACACCTTATATGAATGCCTCATATCCCTGATTGATGTGTACATACACTCTGTGGGGTCCTTGTGTTTTATTGAGGACTTCAACACTCTATTACAATTGCACCTCACTTCTGGGATTACTGCTGTACTCCATTTCACATATTTATGTTATATAGTGGGTTATGGCACATATGGCTGTATACTGATGCCTTTCACAGGTTCAGTTTGGTTATACTATGGTGGGGACATGTTTACTACTATCTCATTCTTCTGTACTTCTGTGATGGCTTGGTGGATAATTACTGGGACTATGGTGTATAGGGTCCTGGGTTTGAGACCTGCATGGCTCTTTTTGTTGATGTGCACTCTGTGGGGTCCTTGTGTTTTACTGAGGACTTCCACACTCTATTACAATTACACCTCACTTCTGGGATTACTGCTGTACTCCATTTCACATATTTATGTTATGTAGTGGGTTATGGCACATATGACTGTATACTGATGCCTTTCCCAGGTTCAGTTTGGTTATACTATGGTGGGGACAAGTTTACTACTATCTCATTCTTCTATACTTCTGTGATGGCTTGGTGGATAATTACTGGGACTGTGGTGTATAGGGTCCTGGGTTTGAGACCTGCATGACTCTTTTTGTTGATGTGCAGAACAAGGGCCGTTGGATACAGAGTGATTAAGGCACTTTTGAGCAGTTGTAAGCAGGTTTGCGCAATGGTAAGCACTGCTAATCTGCCGTTACATCTGCTTACAGAAAGTTAGCTTTAGAATTGCTTAGCCACTGTAGGCATTGCTTACTGCCACACAAATAGGCTTATGCCCACTAACTAGTGCTTAATTATGCTTACTACTGCTTATTTGTGCTTAGACCTGCTTACTAGTTCCTTATTCATTATGATACCAACACCTCACATGTGCATTTACTGCAGTACTCCAGTTCATAAATATATGCTATTTAGTGGGTTATGCAACAAAAATATTGGTCATAACGTGCTTTGCCGTGTAAAATAGAATGTGCTGCAGTGGGACTCGAACCGGGAATGCCTGCTTGTTATATAAATGCTCTGCCCACTACACTATTGCTGTGCTGCTTCATTTGCAGATATCTTCCTTGTTATCCTCTTCAGCCTTTTAAGCTGCTTTAACCTTAGCTAAGCAATGGGCACACCCACCCACCTACGGTTAGCTTCAATCAGATTTTTCAAAAAAAAAATTTAGGGTTTCTTCATTTTATTACTACATTCTTTTGCTGTTATACACAAGGGGGACTATTGGTGGAGATATGCAGATACCTGTGAGCAGTCTCTCTCATTGCATACCCCTTTCTACTGTTCTACATTGCAGGGGCATGTTTATTCTGAGAGCTCTGCTCTCAGACACGTTCCCTGCACTCTTACATGCTCCGTGTAAGCCTAGGAGCTCGGGCAGTGCACCTTATTAATATGCATGGCAAGCTGTTTTCCTGCTCCTAAATGGTCTCTTCCATGCAGGACTAAGCTAGTCCTGCACGGAAGTTTAGTAAATCTGGGGGTGGGATTAATAAAATTGTTCTCCTGTATAAATATAAAATATTTTAGTAAAAAAAAAAAATATATATATATATATATATGTATATACATACACACACACACACATATATATATATATATATATATATATATATATATATATATATATATATATATATATATATATATATATACTTCTGTATAAAATGATTACTTAATGTCATATGAATAATGGTAAATAATTTTTTTATAGATACATTTGTATCATAAAAGAATGCAGATTTTTTAAAGGTATTGTTGTTTTAAAGTTTTGAGTGTTATGACATCACATCCTGGATTAATAGAAGTTTTGGCAGAATATTTAAACTAAAAGTTTGTAGAGGAAGTTATCTGAAGAACTTTGGTATCATCTGAATGAAAGCACTCATATTTATTGGTTTCTAATTAAAGTCTCTCAGTTTTAGTTAGCCTTTTTTGGACATTGCATTATTTGTTTTATTTTGTTTCTTCTTTGTTTTAATTATTTTGGTTGTTTATTTAGTTTCACAATGTCTACAGAGCTGCAGTTGTTCACACAGAAAGAGTATTGTAGTACAATTCTGAATTTAACTGGGCTTATTGAGGAACATTTGCAGTAAGTTGATGGATTAGCTGTTACTCTTAATGAAATGCAAGCATGTAATAATGGACTTATTTTATAGGGAGCCAAGCAACCTTCACTAATGGAAGAGAGTTTCATTCCTCCTTACCAAAAGCAGCAACAAGAGAGAGGGCCATCTCAATTACATCAACCTGATGAAAATTTATATAATCGAACAATGCCAGGTATGCCAAATCTGTCATTTGGAAATATGTGGCCCCAGCATAATGTTAATTATGAGTTAAGGCAGAGTTGGAAACCACCTTTTTTAAATCTGGCTGTAGGCAGGTTGAGACTTTTCTAATAATATAGGTTTGCATAGTAATTCTATCAATAATTTGCAACATAAACTGAATTAATTTGATAACAAACTTTATAAAATGAAAAACCTTCAGAAAGAAAGCACTTATTTAAAGGAATGTATTCCTAACCAAGTGATTCCTAAGGGTTTGCAGATGTGGCACCATCTCATGGGCTTAATAGCTAATTCCCCCTTACACATCGACTTAATTCACAGGTTCTAATGGCATGGGATTTAATTTCTTGAAATATTGATTAAATACAATGATAAGGACATTAATAATTCTACTACTGAGTTGACCATGCTGGAGGCAGATATATAGGTGGATCCTTATTATCATCGATATACGTTTGAATATCAACAGATTTATGCAAGTATAGAACATAATTTACTTGGAATAAAGGAAAACAAAATTAAAAAATTAAAAAGAGATAAGGAACTATATGAAAAGGGGCAAGCTTATCGGAAACCACCTAAAAGCCAACAGTGGGTAGATTTAATATCTATTCAAATAAAGATGTAGTTAATCAAACATCTATGGATACAAGCAGTCAACAAGCCTCTAATGTTATAAATAATGAGACATCCAATGAGTAACAGCCTAAAACAGCCTAATTTAAATGATGAACAGGAATTTCCTTATCTAAGACAGTCAGATAGAATAAGGGAGAGCAATAAAAGAGCCACTGGAAAAACAAATACTCAAGATTTTTATACTCCATTAAGAAGGAACCAGAGGAGAGTGGGATTCCGAGGTCGAAAGTACAGAGCCAGGAGCAATTATCAATGCAGTAGAAATGAATTGATATTTCCAATCAGACAAATAATAAAAATCTAATTGTAGCAATTTTTTGGATTGAACTTGAGACAGTAAATTCACTTTTTAATCAGTCAGATGACAACATAAAAACAGTGGTGGGAGCAAACAGTTGTAATAATTTCAAAAAATTCACTAGTATGAAAAATGTGAAATGTGTAATTACTGTAGTTTAATGTTTGTAGGAGAGCAGTTTCAGAGTAATAATATAACATACAGAATAAAAAGGTTCTTTAATTGTGCCACAAAGGGTGTTGTTTATCTGGCATTCTGTAAAAAAAGTTCCTCTTACTATGTCAGCAAGATGGAAAGAAGCCTGAAAGATAGAATATTTGAGCATCAATATGCCATTAGAAAGGAGAAACCTACTAATGCCTTGGCCAAGCATATTATTAGTAATAAGGACCATGACTTTCATTATTTGTTTACTGTGCAGGTACTGCATAATCCAAGAGGAGGCCCATGGGCACTACAACTTGAAAAAAGAGAAACAGTTTGGCAAATTATACTAAATGCTTATGCCCCGCCAGGCATTAATAAGTATAACTCTATTAATACTATCCTGAAGCTTAAGGCATTGAATAAATAAATAATAAACAATCAGAATTTTTACCATTA
Source organism: Protopterus annectens (assembly GCF_019279795.1). Lineage (NCBI taxonomy): Eukaryota > Metazoa > Chordata > Ceratodontiformes > Protopteridae > Protopterus > Protopterus annectens. The sequence goes on from NC_056739.1 coordinate 1,563,798,756, forward strand.
TATAAGTAATGATGTTATTTTTGGAAGATCAAAAAAGTCTTGATATATTTTTGATTATTATCTGATCCATTAGCTTGCAGTTTTAATGTTTTTTAGAAAGTATAAATATAAAATGTTTTAGTAAATATATATATATATATATATATATATATATATATATATATATACTTCTGTATAAAATGACTACTTAATGTCATATGAATAATGGTAAAGAATTTTTCATAGACAGGTTTTCATCATAAAGGAATGTTTATTTTTTAGGGTATTGTTGCGTTAATGTTTTGAATGTTAACATTACTTCCCGGATTAATAGAAGCTTTGGTGGGATATTTAAACTAAACGCTTGGAAAGGAAGTTATCTGAAGAAGTTCGGTATCATCTGAATGAAAGTGGTGCTCATATTTATTGGATTCTAATAAAAGTGTGTCAGTTATAGTAAGCTATTTTCTGGCACTGTCTTCTTCTTTTGGCTGCTCCCATTAGGGGTCGCCACAGCGGATCAACTGTTTCCATTTCTTCCTGTCCTCTGCATCTTGCTCTGCCACACCAACCACCTGCATGTCCTCTCTCACCACATCCATAAACCTTATCTTAGGCCTTCCTCTTTTCCTGTTATCTGGCAGCTTCATCCTTAGCATCTTTTTCCCAATATACTCTGCATCCCTCCTTAGCACATGTCCAAACCAACGTAATCTTGCCTCTCTGGCTTTGTCTCCAAACCTTCCAACCTGGGCTGACCCTCTAATATACTTATTCCTAATCCTGTCTATCCTCGTCACACCCAGTGCAAATCTTAACATCTTCAACTCTGTCACCTCAAGCTCTAACTCCTGCCTTTTTGTCACTGCCACTGTCTCCAACCCATGTAACATAGCTGGTCTCACTACCCTCTTGTAGACCTTCCCTTTCACTCTTACTGGTACTTGTCTGTAACAAATCACTCCTGACACTCTTCTCCACCCACTCCATCCTGCCTGTACTCTCTTCTTCACCTCTCTTCCACATTCCCCATTACTCTGAACTGTGCTATTTGTTTTATGTAGTTTAATGGATTTCCAAATGAATTTTCAAAGGAAGAGAAGTTTACAGTTGTCCATGCTATCTGTAATGTGAGAGTGGTTTTGTTGTTGTCATTAACAGCTACCAGTTTTGATGTCAAAATTTTAATAAAATCTTTAAATTAAATCAAAATTTCTGGGATCATTGTAAAAGTAAAGAAGAAAATAATATGCACACTGAAATATTTCTATAGTGTTTTATGGTACGTGGGAAGAGACAGCTAAGTAATGGGATACTGGTAGGCTGTGGAGATGGGTCTGGTTCAGAAACTGCACATGAGTATTTAGTCTCATATCTATGCCCTATTATAAGGTAAAGGGACAAACCAGGAGCACTGTATGCTTAAGCAAGTTAATAAGAGTCACTCAGTAGGATAAAAGAGGTAGAATGAATTAAACCCTGTACCATTGACTGCTGCAGTTCAACAAATGTTTAAAGCCTTAATCTTCTGCAGTAAGTGTCAGACCCTCACTTGTGTCTTTATTTTCTGATAGATCACTGAAGGTTAAAAGTCATTAAGGTTTATACTCAGTCAACAATGCGTTTATTAGAGTTTCATAGTTTTTAAAGTTTCAATGTTCAAAAATGCATGGAGACCTTGTTTTGTTAACTTTTTAAGTGAATAAAGTAATTTGCCTCTTATCTGTCTCTGATTTTGAAGAACAGCTCTGATTTTGCCACATATTTATGCTCTTTCCCACATTGACATACTCAGTGGTACAGCAAGTGACATTGATACCTTTGATAAAAAAGGCAGTGGGTTCTATTTCCACACCAGTTAGATAGATTACTGACACAATAGTGTGGCAATACAAGAGTGTTGCAATCCTGAGTGAGTTGTCTTTTGGATGAGATATTAAACAGAGGTCCCATCTGCTTGAGTTGGTAGTAGCTTAGGTGGATGTAAGAGATGCCATGGTACCTATTAAAATGAGTAAGGGGTTATTTATTTACATAATCCATAAGTATTTTGCACAATCATGTAAATTATTTATATTACTGGTTATTTTTATATACATATTTTCAACCATTAAAATATATAATAACCAAATGAAGAAAACCACAGTAGGACACAATGCTCCTGTGCTCAAAAATAAAGTGATAAATAAATGTCCACAACGCATACAGGAACAGGCAGCTGTAATCTCCTCAAAAACACGTCCTCAGGTAGTGATAGAGAATTCGTGCATCTAAGAATAATCCAACTCCACATCACCATAAAACAGAATCTTTATTCATAGGAAGTGAGCGCTTTCACCTGAAGGCTTTGTCAAACTTTACACCCTCCATAGTCAGTGGAATCTTAATATAGTATAACATCAACCCCACCCTAACAGGATATTAACATACTCAATTAATCAATTAAAAGCAGAAGCAGGGACACACCTTCAAACAACAAAAAACCCTACTTAAAGAGTTCTAAAACTTCTACAGGGATTCTAAATCTAAGTCTCATAGTACATAAATATAAAAAATATAAAAAATGGCAAACAATCATAATGTCGTTCGTCATACAATAATATATAAGCTAAAATCACTAAATATATTACATATTAATATAAAAATCAGCTAACTTTAGGTTTCATCAGCCTCCTCTTTTTCAAAATAGGGTGAATTTGTATTTTGTCATTTAAACCTGGTGGCTTATCCGCTCTACAGCGGATAATCCAGCGAAGCTCACACTCTTGCAGATAATTATCTACATCTCCTCCTCTAATACTCGGATGTATGTGTTGGATAACAGAAAAACTAAAATAATGTTCAGCCCCAGAGATCTTAACATGCTTAGCAATGGCATTGTTGTCAGAACCTTTCCGTGTATGGTAAACATGATCCCTGATGCGCACCCTCAACTGTCTGCAAGTTTCCCAATGTAGAAAGCAGTACAGGAAACACACCTTGCAATATATACTACATTGCAACTTGTACAACTGGTGTTGGTATTAAACATATACTCAGCTCCAGACACAGGATGTATGAAACTCAAACTAACATCAATGTGTTGACACTGGTTACAGTTATAACAGAGGACAGTATTAACTTTACCATTACCAAAATGGCCACTCTGTGAAAGGCGACGATGGCATAACATGCTCTTCAGATTAGGTTTGTTCTTGTATACAAATGCAGGTGTAGGTCCCACAACCCCTCCTACTACTTCATCCAAGAGTAGTGTATCCCAATGATTTCCTATTATATCCTTAACATTCACAACATCTCTCGTAAAAAATAATGTCATCCTCATGCTGTCCGACATTTCAGCTGGGGGGTTAGGTTCAGGTTCATTCCACTCAGAAAAATAGGGAAGTGCCCTGGTATCTCTGAGTCTACCAACCTCAACCACCACTTTGTCTATGTCAAATTCATTATAAGACCTATCTATTAGTCTACGTTTCAATTCAGCTATCTCTCCTGTAAAACCTATGTCTGTGGGATTGAGCCTGGATGCTCTCATCAACTGCCCTTTTATAACATTGTCAAAGACATACCTCGGATGCATACTTCGTCGATGTAACAATGTGTTCTTATAACATGGTTTCCTATATATTGTGGTGTTGAAAAGTCCACATTCCAGTCTTATAATTCCAACATCCAAAAAAGATGTTTGTTGCTGAATGACAAACAGTGAATTTGAGGTAACTAGTGAGCCCATTCATAACCTCAACAAAATCTAACAGGGTCATTACATCCCCTTTCCAAATAAGGAAAAGGTCATCTATGAATCTCCTGTAGAAGCCGACATTATTCTGAAAACTATCTAGAGGGAACAATAATTCCCTTTCCCAATCCACCATAACAATGTTGGCGTAGCTATTGGCACACGCAGTGGGTGAGATTAATGCAGGAACTAACACAGTGAGACCGAGTTGTGAGCTTAATGATACAGTGGTCAAGAGGAAGGTCACTAGTGATAGGAATTCAGGCTCTTGTTCTTCTGGCAATGATCCTACAATGTGAGTCCCTTTCCCCATAGCGACACCTGGTTGGCAAGGGAGACAGAGATCACACAGCAGGGGCCGGCACAAACGCAAAGGATCAGGAGGGGATCATTTAGGACCCACGCTGAAGAAAATGTGGGAGAGAGCAGAGAAACATTAGTAGTTAATCTATCACAGCGTAGGTTGAATATTTATGAGGAAGAAGTATTGGATAAGGGGTTGAGTTTTATACCTACAAGTGATAGTGACATTACAGATTCCATTTTAGATGTGAAGATGTTTGTACATAAGGTACAGCTGAAGTTGGATTTTGGTGATGGACAGAGAGAATCTGGTGTTGAAAATATGAATAAGTTTCATCCTAATAATTTATATACCCCAATTCTACACCCCCTGTTAGATACTTTCTCTAAGTTAGTAGAGAATGACCTTCATAAATATTATAATACAAGGAACAATAAGAAGAAAAATAATGCATGAAGAATTTGGCTTACCTACAAAGGAAAGCATTATTTGACCTTAAGAATGACCACTCTATCATGATTAGACCAGCAGACAAGGGAGGTCCCGTTGTACTGATGGACTATGCAGATTATGCTAGAACTATGAAAACAATGTTGAGCGATAGATCGTTTTATGAAAGCACTGATATAGGGGAAGTTACTGTTAAAGTTTTTCGGGTTTATGATACGCTGGATGATTTACTCAAGAGCTCTACTATTTCAACAACATTGTTTAAGTATTTAAAGGTTGATAACCCATGTATTCCGGTTATACAAGGTTTGCCGAAGATCCATAAGTCCATGGTGGATCCACCTATGCGACCAATCGTAGCAGGGCAAGGTTGGCTCACTGAGCCATTTTCTTTGCTTGTAGAATACTACCTTAGACCAATAGTGGGGATGAATTCCTTCGTTTTGAGAGATAGTAAACAGTTTCTCATGGACCTGTATGAATATACTAAAACACTACAGGACCATGAACCTTATATAATGGTGACCTTAGACGTAGTGAGCCTATTTACGGTGATACCAAATCACTCTGGTATATTGAGGGTGCAGAATTACCTGAGGAATAGGTCGGATTTAGATAATGCAACTATAGATCTCCTTATTTTATTTTTGGAGATTGTTTTATTTGACAACCTTTTTTTGTTTGAGGAGAACATTTTTGTACAGAAAGATGGCGTAGCTATGGGCACTGCGTGTGCCAATAGCTACGCCAACATTGTTATGGTGGATTGGGAAAGGGAATTATTGTTCCCTCTAGATAGTTTTCAGAATAATGTCGGCTTCTACAGGAGATTCGTAGATGACCTTTTCCTTATTTGGAAAGGGGATGTAATGACCCTGTTAGATTTTGTTGAGGTTATGAATGGGCTCACTAGTTACCTCAAATTCACTGTTTGTCATTCAGCAACAGACATATCTTTTTTGGATGTTGGAATTATAAGACTGGAATGTGGACTTTTGAACACCACAATATATAGGAAACCATGTTATAAGAACACATTGTTACATCGACGAAGTATGCATCCGAGGTATGTCTTTGACAATGTTATAAAAGGGCAGTTGATGAGAGCATCCAGGCTCAATCCCACAGACATAGGTTTTACAAGAGAGATAGCTGAATTGAAACGTAGACTAATAGATAGGTCTTATAATGAATTTGACATAGACAAAGTGGTGGTTGAGGTTGGTGGACTCAGAGATACCAGGGCACGTCCCTATTTTTCTAAGTGGAATGAACCTGAACCTAACCCCCCAGCTGAAATGTCAGACAGCATGAGGATGACATTATTTTTTACGAGAGATGTTGTGAATGTTAAGGATATAATAGGAAATCATTGGGATACACTACTCTTGGATGAAGTAGTAGGAGGGGTTGTGGGACCTACACCTGCATTTGTATATAAGAACAAACCTAATCTGAAGAGCATGTTATGCCATCGTCGCCTTTCACAGAGTGGCCATTTTAGTAATGGTAAAGTTAATACTGTCCCCTGTTATAACTGTAACCAGTGTCAACACATTGATGTTAGTTTGAGTTTCATACATCCTGTGTCTGGAGCTGAGTATATGTTTAATACCAACACCAGTTGTACAAATTGCAATGTAGTATATATTGCAAGGTGCATTTCCTGTACTGCTTTCTACATTGGGAAAACTTGCAGACAGTTGAGGGAGCGCATCAGTGATCTTGTTTACCATACACGGATAGGTTCTGACAACAATGCCATTGCTAAGCATGTTAAGATCTCTGGGGCTGAACATTATTTTAGTTTTTCTGTTATCCAACACATACATCTGAGTATTAGAGGAGGAGATGTAGATAATTATCTGCAAGAGTGTGAGCTTCGCTGGATTATCCGCTGTAGAGCGGATAAGCCACCAGGTTTAAATGACAAAATACAAATTCACCCTATTTTGAAAAAGAGGAGGCCGATGAAACCTAAAGTTAGCTGATTTTTGTATTAATATGTAATATATTTAGTGATTTTAGCTTATATATTGTTGTATGACGAACGACATTATGATTGTTTGCCATTTTTTATATTTTTTATATTTATGTACTATGAGACTTAGATTTAGAATCCCTGTAGACGTTTTAGAACTCTTTAAGTAGTAGTTTTTGTTGTTTGAAGGTGTGTCCCTGCTTCTGCTTTTAATTGATTAATTGAGTATGTTAATATCCTGTTAGGGTGGGGTTGATGTTATACTATATTAAGATTCCACTGACTATGGAGGGTGTAAAGTTTGACAAAGCCTTCGGGTGAAAGCGCTCACTTCCTATGAATAAAGATTCTGTTTTATGGTGATGTGGAGTTGGATTATTCTTAGATGAACGTATTCTCTATCACTACCTGAGGACGTGTTTTTGAGGAGATTACAGCTGTCTGTTCCTGTATGTACTGTGGACATTCATTTACAATATATATATATATATATATATATTATTAGCAAATCACATCCTTCCTTTTTCATTTTGCTTCATCATATGTAAGACATACGTATTACTTTTTTGACCCTCACTCCAGTTTTCACAACCAAAACCTTATTTTTTCAACATCATTGCCAAATCCCATTTTTCAATGAACATGATTTCCTTAACCCTCTGATTCTAGATTAATCATAATATGGCAACATTTTTATCAAGATTTTTAACCTTTTTTTATTTTTATGTCTATAGCAAACAGATTCAATCATGTCCATGTTTGAAGTGCTTATGTCTTTAAATTCATTTACATATTTTCTCTCTATAATCTTTTCACATAACATTTTACTGTTTTATATTGTATATAAACATGCTCACACATTTCAAATTCATCAAAATATGGACAAACACTGTCTTTTACACTTTTAAATGGCATATTTGCCTTCACTGGTAGCTTTTGTATAGACAACCTCCACAGAAAATCTTGACCTTCTATATGTCATTTACAACTCTTCATTCTTGCAGCAATAGCATTCCTTTTCTCATTGTTTAATTCCGTCCAAGGATATATCCTGTAATACTTTTCCGTAATCTTCTCAGACTATTTTATCTACCATTTTCAATTTCTTTCACATTCATTTTCCACAAAATAATCTTATATTCATAATTTTCTATTTCTTTATTACAACAACTCTTTCTTTTTAGAACAAAAAAAGTCAAACATTCCATTTTATAGTTCACATTTAATATTTTTGTTATTAAAGTATCTTCATTATCTTTTAAACACTTCATTACTGTGTATAAATTTAAGGATGACATATGCACTATAGGGGTTATTAACCCTATACCTCCTTTTTCATTATGCACATATAATACAACTCTTTTAACAGGGTTAAACCTTGATCCCCAGATTAAGGAAAATACTATATTGTATACATCTTTCACTAAATTTAAAGGAATACTAAAGACACTAGTTAAATAAGTAGTTTTTGCTAACAGTACTTAATTTAAGTATATTTTTTTTAAAGGAAAGCCTAAAAGAATTTCAAAACATGCACATTTGTTTAAATTCCTCTGTTTTCTCTTTCCATACAGAATTTATAATTTCTTGCTTCCCAAAGTTTATTCCAAGGATCTTATTTTTTTCTCTATTAAATTCAACTCCACTAATCTTTCCTTCAAAACATAAGCTTTGACTTTTACCTTAATTTAATACTAGCCCAAACACATTAATATTTTCTTCTAACTGCTTTATTACTACATTCACTCTAACTTAATTTTTAGTTGTAATGATGCCATCTGCATAATTCAACAATATGGGCATTTTTATCCCTTCCTTAGAAATATAACTATAACCATCCATCTCCTTATTCATGTACATTGATATTGCATTCATTACTAGTGTAAATAATGTGCCACTCAATGGCCATCCTTGCCAATCAACCATCCATTTTTCATAATCGTTAGTATATTATAGTTGTATGCTGACATACACCCAATTTTATCCTCTGGCTTATATTATATATATATCAAATATATCCCATAATACTAAATGATGTATCAAATTAAATGCTTTACTTAAGTCTCTTAGCATCACTTTTTCCTGAGCATTTCTAGCTACTATATCATCTACTAATTCCCTAATTATTAATAATAATAAATCTTGAACTTTTCACATTTTTTACCAAACACATACGCATTTACAACCTTACCTACTTTTCCTTACATCCTTTTGGGTAATATTTTTATAAAATCTTATAATCTGTATTATATAATATAGTTGGTCTCCAATTTTGAATTTTTTCCTTCTCTCCATTTTTCCATATAAATCTGATGAAACCTCCATATAACTTAATACAACAAAAAAACTTTCTCTAACCATTTGTTTAATACCTTTATAAACCATTTTTTATGCTGCAAAGTCAGAATGTTATACATTTTATATTCTATTTTATCTGGTCCTGCTGCTGAAATTAAATTCATTTACCTGTTCTCTAGTTCTACTATTTCTATTTATTTTTCTAAATACTTATTCTCCATATCTGAAAATGTACATACCTTCCATTTTTCCATGTCTTACTTATCTGTTCTTTAAATACTGTCCTAATATATTCTTTTACTATAGTCATAATCTCCTCTTGTGTGCTACATATTCTACCTGCTGAATCTTTCATTTCCCTCATTACGCTATTATTCTCTTTATTTTACTTATAGTACAACTTCTTCTATTTTCCTTTCAACAAATATCTTTGTTTATACAATAAATACATACTCTATTTTTTCTTATTCATTTCATATATTTTCTGTTCCTTACTAAAGACATTCTCATCACTTTTCTCTATACACTCAATCATATCATTATTTAAATTTTTATAATTCCTCTTTTCCCTATATATTTTCTCTTTTTCCCATGTCATATAAAATTTTTATATTATATTTAACTTTAAAATGTAACCACCATTCTGACCAGTTTTTGTAAAATTCTGTCATTTCTATATGATCTTGCCATAATCTCATGACCTATTTTTCTCCCTTTATAATCCAGTTTTACTTCATTTATTCTTTATATGCCTTTCCCTTTTTTTATATAATCATCATTTCCTTTTATCATAATCCATATTGCCTTATGAGCTGAAAAACCTGTCGATAATACTCATTGTGCAACTGCTACTAAACTTTCAGATAATAAAAAAAATAATCTATTTCTGTTCTTTTCTCCCCTCTTCTATAAATCCAGGTCTCTAAATTCCATATTTTTAACTGTCCATATTTTATAATGTCCTTTACTACTTTAATATCATAAGACTTTTTGTTTAGTTGTCTTAAATTACAGGTAAAGCCCCACTACAATTGTCTCCATATTAACTGCTGTATATTGCAATATCATTCTAAACATCTCTTCCCTATAATGCAATAATTCTCATCACATGTTCTCTCCAGTTAACATCAATAACAGTAATTTTACCTGTTATAACAAATGTAACATCTAACACTTTAATTGTATCTTTATATAATTCAAGTATTCCTGAACAGATCTCTTTCCCAAAATTCCATATTTAGTTTTTTCCACACCACACTTCTGTTTAATATATATGTGTGTATATATATATATATATATATATATATATATATATATATATACATTTTGCTTTTGACAAAAATCTAATACATTCTAGTATAATAACATCACTTTCTAACTTTTTACACTACTCCAAAATCCATATTCTTCTTTCCAACTTTTTAAAACTATTCACATTTATTGACAACAATTTACACGTACCTCTATTTTAAACAATAGTATGTATGTGTCCTTTCCCTTTTTTCTTTTTTAAGTGTTCTATATTTTTCCTTTTCCTTTCTCTCACTCTTTTTCCAATTGAATTTCTTTTGTTTTCTAACTATATTCTATTTAACATCATCATTCTCACTTAAACTTGACTCTTCTTCTTCAACATTTACTGTATTTATATAATCTTTCACTTTATTTCTTTGAGTTACTTGTTCTATATCGGTATTACTACTATCTTTTTTCTATTATTTTCTCTTCTACATTCTTTATTATAGCTTTGTCCTTATTACCTTAGTCTATTACATTCTCTGTTATATGTGATACTACTTCATTTTCTTTTTCTTCACACTACCCCCAAATTGTCCCACTTTTTTACATTTATAAAATTTAGGTTCACAATCTTTTGCATCATGTCCTAAACTCAAACATATAAAACATTTTCCTTTTTCACATTTGTTAATTAAATGAGCCATTTTTCCACACAAAAAAACCCATATTTTTGGCTGTTCCAAATATCGCACAAAACCTGTATCGCCTTCAATATCAATAACACTTGGAATATGTACAATTCAATCATTTTACAATTTCAGTATCTCATTGCAATCCCACACTCCAGTCCTTAAACCTCTATTATCATATACTTACGATAAATTCATTACATCATTACATAGAATTTTTTAAAGTCTCTTTTTCAACCTCTGTTCAGAATTCAATATTCATTTTTTTCTCAGTTTCACTAAATTATGGCTTAAGTACATATAAATTCCAGGGTAAATATTTTTTCTCTTTTTCACATTCCTCTATAAACTTTTCCATTATCTGCCCAGTCTCAAAAATAATGTCATAAAAAGTCTCTGTATTAATATGTCTAAACACTCTTACCTCATGTTTTTAATCCCAAGTGTCTTAATAACTTTATCCCGTACCTTGTATGTGTACATTGGAGCATCTTCTTTTTGACTCAAACCTCAAACAGCTGTTTTCTATCATTCATTCTTCTACTTGCTTACCATGTATTCCTTCTCTCACTATCCCAGCGTACGATTTCTTCTCTATCTGTGTCTCTTCACTCTGATGCCCTTCTTCCATCTGTATTCTCTCCATCATTTCTCCCAAAGACAAATCCTTTCATTTTCTGGTTAATTTCCATCACCATCTCCAAGAATATATTATCCTATAACCCTCCTGACTGGAGGGTTGTAACAATGCAATCCTATGTTGCATCTTTGGATTCAAAAAGCTTCTGCTAGAACATGTCTTCTGAATCTGTCTGCACTGCATTTGCTGCCTTCATACTGCCTTGAAAGGCTCAACTGCCTTTTCCTCAATCCCCAACACACCATACTCCTCTCTTGAGCTATCCTTAGCTTCTGACTCCTTCTCCAATGAGTTAAAATATCTGCTGTTCAATCGACAACACCAAAATCATGACTTACCTTAGCATTCAGCTCTATGACCTCCATTTTTGCTGTTGGTAGGTTCCTGCTTCTCTGAGACACCTTCCTGCCTGGACTGGAAGCAGGAAGCAAAATGTGCCACACACAAACATGCCCCCCTGTGGAAAAGAGTAGGGGATGTTCCCTGATACCCTTGCTAAGTTTCTCCTAGTAGTATAAATACCCCCTGTAAAGAGGACTCTAGCCAATTGGGAATAACTTTGTTAATACAGGGTAACTAAAATAAAACTTTTTTTTCTGATAAATCTAGTCAACAAATGGTAAATAAAATAAACTTTTTTTCGCATAAATCTCTGAGGATTACTATCAGTCAGTAATGCTTGTTATTGTAGTTTCATATTATTTATTGTTCAGAGAGTGAACATCTATGTAACACATATTGTTCTATTAACATTTTAAGCAATTTAGAGTTGTCTGGTTCTTATTTTATTGAAATGGTTCCTGTAGTCAAAGGTATAGAGTTTGAATCATTTCACTTCGATTTGCCTACTTTGTAACATTGAGCAAGCCACTTAAGCAGATATTGTGATTGTTTTACCCCTGATAAGCAACGCTTTGCCCATTGAGGTTAGCTGGCTGACAAATACATAAAATAATAATATGTAAAATTTGCCCTTTTTGTCTTATTTTTGGCTTTGTCCAGAATTCTTAAGCAAAGAAGTTGACAAGTATATGTGATCTGTTCCCTGTAAAATTTGTGGCTTCTGGAAATTGTTGTGGATTACAGTCACAAAATGTCAAACGTGAGCTTCAGATTTTGGTTCTTTCAGAACATGCTTAGTAATGCAAAATGTGTTATTCTATAAACGTATATAAGATAAATATTTGAAAGCTGGTCCTGATTTTGTTCCTTGTTTCTGATTTTTTGATCTAAGAAGTTGATATGGGAGTTGCACCATATGATTCTGTCACAAATGAGCTGAGAAGCATTTATGGGCCATTATTTACACATTTATTTATTCATTTGATCTTGATGTTAACTGGGGTTGCTTGTTTTTATTTATTTATTTGTGTGCGAGGGGTGTTGCTTGGCTTGCCCATTTGGGGCACTAAATATCTACAATTTGAGATGTTTCTCCAGAGAATCTGTAATAGTTGAAGAACTGATTATTTGGTAAAACAAGAATAAAGTAACATTGTAACCATGCTGTGAGCTCCCTTCCTAGTTGTTATTAAATATTCCACATTTTGCCCATTAGTTCCACCTTATGAGAGGTAGTACAGTATGTATTTTGAAGATGGGAAGTTGACTGTGATTGCAGTTTCTTTAATTCTTTTATTTGTTGGTACTATGGATGCTATCGGTAATGTCAAAGCATACTAAGCTATCTGAAAATGAAGAGGCCTCAATGTACGAATTTAAGGGTATGTAGTTTTAATTATCTCAGTCATTAAAACTACAAATTCTTAAATTCTTCTGCTGATACTTGTTAATATACAGTTGTAGTAACATTCAAACTATTATAACTGCTTCATTTAAAATCCAGCACATCCAAAAAATATTCAAATCCTGGAATGGGTTATTGTAACCAGACATTTCCTTTTGAGTGCTACTCGTATCTCTCAGCTGTCCCTATTTTTGCTGAATGTGACTGATTTTGTTTCACATTTAGTCCTGTCCCTCATAACATTTTTGATTTTCTGGTTAATCTGTCATGATCACAGTTAGTCTGTAATACACACCCATTAAGAGTTTTATTCTTATTGTTCAAAAGTAATTCTATTAACTTTTAGATGAAGTAGAGTAATATTTAAAAATTGTTCCTGATTTTATCTCCCATTACTTTTGGCTTTGTCCAGAATTGTTGAGCAAATCAGTTGAAAGGTAGGATGTATTTCTGTTGGTGTTAGTTCAGCAAACCAGGAACAGAGTAATAGATGGTTCATGTTGCTGCATTTGCTTGGTACAGTTTTTGTCTTTATCAGTGCTGTTTTCCTTGGAGGGGGCTGGAAAACTAATGTATTTAGTTTCAGTCTCATTAGCTTAACAGGTAGCAAACTCACTATTGGTGTAGATTAATGTGGGTTCTATTCCCACACCAGGTACTTAGATTAATTTTCTAATACTGATGCTATAGTGGAGCATAAGGGGGTATTGCACTCCTGGGTGTGACATGCTTCAGATGAATCAGTAGACTATGGCCCTGTCAACCTGAGCTGGTGGCAGTTCAGGTGAATGACAAAGATCCCATGGCACTGATCAAAAAGATCAAGATGTTTCATGCCATTTTCCTAAAAAAACTCATGAAAACATCAAACGAAAGGTATTCCTGAGTTCACTAAGGTAAACAGCAGTGAAGAGAAGCTATATTAGAAAGGCAATACTACCCATGTGGAGGAAAAGGGAGTGGGAAGAATCAGACAATATTTAAAATGAAGTCATACAAGGAAAACACCTATCCAAACCCTTAACTGAAATGGCCCATGTAGAGATCAGTGAAACACCTGCAATCCTTGTTGACTTGTACTCCCATGAAGAAAGTCCAGAAATAATGCTGGATATCAATCAGTTGAGTAAGGCTTTCGTAAAATGATGGATACATACGATATCATATCTGGAAGGCTTGTCATACCCAGTTACAATTACTGTATATTTTCAGAGGTCTTCAAAAGGTGGAGAGCCAAATACTATTTCACTCCTCAAGCACAGTAGTATACATATATAAGGTGATCCTTTCCTACACTCAAAAGTATGACATTCACTAGGAATGAGCTAAAGGCCCTGGAGGAGTGTAAAACAATACTGCCCAGATTTCAGTTACTGTTGGTAAGAGAACACTATAAGCCACTGAACTGAGAGCAAGCTAGATAAAAATCCATGAAAGTTAACGATTATAACTCTGCTCTGCAGCTGTTAAATGTAAAACATATTAGGATGTGACAAGAACTGGTCATAACTCTAGCTTCCCCTTACATAATAATTTTGTAGTCAACAGTGCAGACTGTATAACTGTAGCCCCTGTCCGTTTACATTATTTGGTGCCTGCAATGTATATTTTAAAAACCATGCATTAACAGACCTCATGGAGAAGTCTTGTTATTTAGCATCAGATAAATACATTTGAAACATGCTTTATGGTAGTGTATATATTTCGTTCAGCAGCTGATATGGTCTAGACCATAAAGGTAGAATTAGCCAGTAATAAACTCAGCAGTCCTAAAACATTTCCCCACCATTCCCCCCTGCAAGAGCTTACTATTTGCTTATGTAAAGCAGGATTAATTAAAAACATTATGGTCACCTGTGAAGCCCAGTACAGAATACCACCATAGAACCCCTAACATAATGTGGTGATATAGGCTACTGTCAGATGTACATGACCACAATAACAAATTTGAAAGCACAGAACAGATTAGATGAGATTTCTATTTTTACTATATTAGAAAATAGGAGGCACTGATATTGTTTGACCAATCCATCATGAAAACGTAGACTATCATACTGTCACAAAGGTATGATCTGATGCCTTAATCGCAAGTAAGGTCAGAAACTCCATTCGGTTAAGAAATGAACCATATTAAAAAAAAGATGAGTAGTGATACTGGACTCATCACGTTCATACCACTGCTCATAGTGGGGACCACTTTAGTAGCTGTGCTTTCTACAAAGAGTGATTAACTTACTCAAGTTCTTTGAAGGGGTGGACCAGGAGTCGTACAGTTTGTGTCATACATTGTGTTTCCACAAGTTCACTGTCATCACAGAATGGTGTGTATTCAGTAAAATAACAACAGTCTGGAAGTGGTATGCTTTGGCTGCAGGCTTTTTTGAATGTGGTAGTATAGAATGAGATCACTTCAACCATTTTATATGCGGAATTTTGCAGTCAGCCACAGGAACAGACCAGTCCAATCTGTTCACACCAGATATATCACAGTACACTGCAAAATAAGAGTGAGGGGATGGTTTCAAATATGGCAGCAATCTGCCAGTATATGACTCAAGTGTGAGAATAAACTAAAGGACAGAGTTTGGCTACCCACATGATGCAATAAACTGCAGGATGATTTAAATCACTTAACTGCCTAATCGATTTAGAAAGTGCTTTCACTTTAAGAACAGGTACATCTACGTGTGTGTGTGTGTGTGTGTGTGTGTGTGTGTGTGTGTGTGTGTGTGTGTGTGCATGTGTGTGTGTGTATACCTATGTGTGATAATGACACCTGCAGTCTTCAACACTTGGCCAAATTCCCCAGATCTCTTTTGTAACGCCTTTCTTACATTGTGGCCAAGTAGTCGGGCAATGAAGTGCTATGAAGTGTTGTCATTATTGATCTTAATTATTTATTTATTAACTTAGTTATTCTTCTGTACATTAAGTGCATAAGTGACATTGTCTGAAGACTCTTAACCTATGACCTGGGTTCATATCTGAGCAAAAGAATATTTTATGCACAATAAAAATGTTGAGAAGAATACATCATGAACAGCTAGCTCTACGACTTTAAGATAACAGGAGTACATAAGATATGCTTAAAATACAAAACACGTAAAAGATGACAATAAAATACTTCTTAGAGCAGTAGCAGTCAGCAACAGTTTAGACAAAGGAAACAGCTGGTTTTCATTTTGAATACATCCTTAATTAGCATAAGCATGCCATATGATTCCATAAGCCTGGTCTATAACAGCAGGGTAAAAAAACAAGTGCAGTTTCACGCTTCGTACTGCATGAATTTTAGAGGTTATGAACCTTTTTTGTCTCCTGCGATATCAATCCTGAGTGGGTTTTAGGCTCCTATGACTATGAAAAAAGGTTTCACAATGTGAGAGCAGAGTTAGTATTTGATTATTCATTGTTAATATAACTCCTTAGTCAGTATTCTATGGCTTAACCAAATATTAAGGAATCTATCTTCCTACCTGATTGTGTTGGCTTCAATTTGTTTAAATATGGAAGTATAAGAAACACTAAAGGGAAAATGTAATTAGTGATATATAATGTGACTTGGTGGAGTAATCTATGTTGATGCAAGTACTCCTCAAGGCAAATCCAGACATTGTAGTACAAAATTGAGTCTATTGTATAATCTTCTTAAATTAGAAGACTTTCAAGTGGAACATAGATGATATATTTGTTACATATAGTGTAATTTTTGATATCCACTTCAGAGTGGAGTTACAGCATTACAGCAGTCAGTTTGGAACACATAAATTAGTAAGAAATGTAAACCATTATGTGTGTTCTTATGTGTACCCTACTATTTACCAGTTAGTAGTGTATTTATCTGAGCTAATGGGGAAAAACTGATATAGCACTTAATATTTCTGTCTGTTACCACTTGGCTGTACAGTTTGTTTTCCACATGTGGCATTTCTTCACAAAGTTTACATATCCTTCCTGTGCCCACGTGGGTTATTAACAAGGTATCCAGTTTCCTCCCACATGCTAAAGATATGCACTTTGGTAGACTAGTGATCCTTCAGATTAAAGCTAATTGTTTGTGTGATGTAAACATGCATGTGCATTCTGAGAAAGACTGGTATCCTATCCCATATCTGATTTCTTGCCTAGTGTGTGCATAGACACTATCTCTCCATTACAATGACATGGATTAAGTGGCTATTATAAATTACTGAACATAACCTTGCAAAAATGGAACAGTATGAAACATGAGAAGATGAGGCTATGGAAGAGGGGGCTGCCTATATCGATGTAAGAGTAATAAGCCCAGGTCATGCTGGGATCTCACTAAGACTGAGAACAGAGAGGCAGAGTATTACAGAGAGAGATAGTGTGTGTGCGTGTGTGTGTGTGTGTGTGTGTGTGTGGGTGTGTGTGTGTGTGTGTGTGTGTGTGTGTGTGTGTGTGTGTGTGTGTGTGTGTGTGTGTGTGTGTGTGTGTGTGCATGTGTATGCAAATGTGTGATGTATGTACTTAGTAATTTAATGATTACTTGACAAATAAACAGTGTGTGGGAGAGGGTGCTACCACTATAGAAGTGAGAGTAATAAGCCCAAATCATGATGGGATCTCAGGAAGACTGAGAACAGAGAGGTAGTGTATTAGTGTGTGTGTGTGTGTGTGTGTGTGTGTGTGTGTGTGTGTGTGTGTGTGTGTGTGTGTGTGTGTGTATACTTATATATATATATATATATATATATATATAATGTGTGTGTGTGTGTGTACCTATGTGTGATACATGTACTTTTTTATTTATTCATTCCCTGATTAATTCTTTGTTAACCATATGAGCACAATATACAGAATAATCAGAAACTCATTATTCTACCAAATACCATAGTCATGGGGTAATTTAATTATCCCTATTCAAAGTGGAAATTCTGCACAACCCCATATTTGCAGGCCAGAGATTCCCAGATTTTTTAAAAACAAACACCCTGGAACAGATATTGCATATGCCTATCAGAAGTACAAACATATTGGGTTTGGCATTCACAAACATGGGAGAATGCTGCACCCCCACCACCATGTGTTGCATCCTGTTTGGGAAGATCCTTCAAAATAAAAAGCAGTTCTGTAATGCTAGTAAACCCTTTCAAAGTTAGGAACTTCTCCAAGGCAAGTTGTATTTTATTAAGCAATAACCTGTCAAAATTTCAAGCCCATCAAAGCCCAGATAACACATCTGTATAACTATGCCATTGTCTGCATGAGATGGCTGTATCTACCAGAAGTAAGCCCAAAACAAACTTAAAGTACAAATCACCTTGATGGAATCCAAAATTAAACAAGTTATGCAACAAAAGAAAAAAAGGCATAGCTAAAATTAGGAAGTATAACACCAAAAATAATAAAAACTCTCTCATCAAACTGAATAGACAACTAAGAGGACAAATTAAGTCTACCAAACTAAGGTTTGAGGTAAAGATAGCATCCCAGGCCAAGGACAACCATAAGATCTTCTTCAACTATATCTGAAACCTCAAAGGTAGAACACAGCACTGTGCTGAACTGCTGATAAATGGAGCCACATTCACAGAACTGGGAGATATAGCAATTTTATTTTGTCTGGCAAATTCAGCTCCAGCTTTGTTTCTCCTTCACCACCAGCCACCTCTAGGAAATACCATCTTACATAACACCTTCAGCTATCAATAAAGAGAAGATCTTAAAGATGTTCTCTAAGGCCAATAATACAGTTTCAATGGGTCCCATTAATAAATAAAATAAAATGCTCTGCCTTTCTCTCTCCTATCCCCCTTACTTTACTTTCAAGTCTACTCTCTGGCTGTACTTCAACTTTCTCTTACTATTCAGCTAACGAAACGAACAACTTACATCTGTCTGAGATCTACCTAAGTAAACCACATATAAACCATTTTTTATTCCTGTAAGGGTATTTCTAATACATGTACTTGACCCACAAATACAGAGATTGTACTGCTTGATTTAGTGGTATAAGTTTATATATAATTACCTACGTGTAAATAATGTACATTTTCATTAGGTTATACTTTTTATATCTTACTGTATTATTGTATTTTCTACTCTATATGTTTGTGATGCTTGTGGAGGTTTTTTCCCCAGGCCACCACTGAAATTAAAAAAAATATATATGTATATATATATATATATATATATATATATATATATATATATATATATATATATATAGTAAATCTCCAAGGATGCTTATTTTTTTATTTCTCCCAAGTCTTTTGGGTTTCTAATGCCATGATGGAACTGGATCCCATTTCTAAGTCAAAGTATGACTAAAGTTCATAAAATTAGTATTGTTTAAAGATTTGATGTTAGCCAGAAATACTCATCTCAGCACCCACAACATGCCCAGTAATGACTCCTGCTATTCCTATAGATTTACATGTATCAGTAACATATGTAAGTATGACTGTAAATTCTTTTTTTATAAGATACGTTGCCCCTACTACTACTGGAACTGTTTGTGTATCTTTCTTTTTCCCTCATTTCTGCCTGCAAATCCTGGCATTTTATCACTTTGTGTCTCTCTCTGTATGGAAGACACTATAGACACTGAGTGTGACAATTTCAGTGGTCAGTGCTACTTTTGTCTTCTTTTCATTAAGTACTTTACCTGGTTTTCTCATGTCTATTTTTTGAACTCTTGGTATTAGGTGATTCCATGTGAAATAAACTTCATCTATGGTGCTATGTGGCTCATGTTTCCGGTGTTTTTTAGCTACTTCAATATTATAATGTTTGCACAACCCCCAATGCAATAGTCTTGCCACATTATTATGTCTTTTAGTATACAGTCATTTTGATATTAATATATCACAACCAGCAACAAGATGTGTGACTGTTTCCAATGCTGTTTTACAAAAGCTACATTTGTCTGTTTTTTCCACATGTTCAATGGACTTTGTAAACCAGTGTGTACATAGTCCACTGTCTTGAGCCGCCACTATTAACCTTTCATCTTTTGGTTTAAATTTACCTCTTCGTAAACATTCCTGCATTCAATCCTGATCAACATGAAGTTGTTACAAGAGTGTTCTATACTTGCAACTATATTTATGCATTTTCCACATTTCTTGCCTTCTTGTCTGATTGTTCACCTTATATTCTTTCTTTTATTTTTGGGACATTCAGTTGCTACCTGATTTTTAGCTATTTCTGGTTTGGTTTCCATTCTCGCTTGACAACCGATATACTTCTGCTAAACTAAGCAGGTATGTCATCTTAGACTTATTCTCCTCATGTTTCGAAACTTTCACTACACTTGGGTCTTGTGAGGTCAGAAAATATGTATGCAGTCCCATAATTGCAGATCTATACATGTAATCAATTTTGAGGAGGCCCGCACCTCCTTCAGAATTGGGAATATATCATCTTGGTATGCACTGATTTTTATAAATCATTTGATGAACATGAAACATCCTTCTTGTTTTCCTGTCCAACCTATCCAACACAGTTTGTAGCCAGTCAATCACTCCAAAACTGTAAGTTAGGCCAGGAAGATCAAATAAGTTTATAGCTAGGACTTTGTTTCTAGATGTCAATGTTGTTTTCAGTATTAATTTTAATCTTCTAAAATATTCTTAAGTTCTTTTATGTCACATTCCTATCCCAAACTGATGTTTTCTTGGTGATGCAGCTTTCCTGCTTTAAAAGTTACTTTTGCACATTTATCAAAGCCAAATGACATTCTTATATCATCTGGAAAAGTTTTGACCACATGCAGTTGTGCTTTCAGTTCCTCATCCAATGAACTATACAGTTTTGAGTCATCTACAAAAAGACTATGAGATGTCTTTATACTGTGTTTTTTTTTCTGGCAGACAAATTGCACCGATGACCTAATCTGTTAAGTAGACAGCTTACTGGATTAAGCATAAGATAAAAGAGCAGTGGTGACAGAGAGTTACTGTGGAATATCATCCCTTTGAATTTTTATCCCTGGAATAATAATTTCCCCTTTATCATGGCTTAACTGCAAAGTTGCCACTGTTTCATGGTTGCTGTAATATAACTGATCAGTGTAGGATATATTTTGTACATTTTAAGCACGCTTTTATCTATGAATGGGGATACTGTCAAATGCTTTTTTGTAGTCTATACATACCATACTCAGATTCTTCCCCTTTTCACAGTTCTCCATTATAACTTTATGTAACATCAAATGATCCTTTGTTCCATATGACTTTCTTTTATTACCCTTTTGTTCCATTGCCATGACTGAATTTTCTAAATGACTATAAACTCCATTGGCATTAATTCCACTCCATAATTTATACATTGTCAAGAGGCAAGTTATTGGTTTATAATTTTTAGGATAGCTTGCAGATTTGCTGTTAAGTAAGAGTATTGTTTTTCCTGTTAACCGGGCTGATGTCTCTTTAGAGTGTGCATATAAATAGTTCTTACTCATGGCTAAGAATTGGCATTGACTAGAAATGGTAAAGCCTTGCTGTGTCTAATTATGGTGGCTGCCAAAAAAGCAATTACTAGAAAATGGAAATCAGAATCTAAACCAACTATATGAGACATAGTGATATAGTAACAGAGATAAAACAGCTGGAACTGAGATCTTTTGAAAAGTGTAGAACAAACTACATAGAAAAAAATGGGAATTGTGGGAACAATATATACAGGGGACAAATGAGGTTTAAAAGAAGGCAGGACTTAAATGAGCTATGTAATGTTTTACTGAAAATGACTGGGTAGATTATAAGTGATGTATAATGTTTGCAAATGGGAGTGTGTCAGTATGGTTTGTGATGTAAAATGCCTGCAACTAGGATTGTGTCGTGTGGACTCTTTTCATTTATATAAATGTAAGATTGCATATGTCATAAGTAATAGTTTGATAAAGATGTTTCTTGTTAAAAAACAGGGGGCATGAATTGAATAATTTATTTAATGCTGCTTAGGTTATATGATATATAGTATAACGTTTGTTAATGTTAATTTAATACAGTTTGTATAAATGTAAATTTGTCTGTGTCACAAGTGATAATTTAGCCAGAAGTTAGGTACTGCATCTGGACCTGGGGTTTTCCAGTTAGGATCTTGTCTTAACTTTGTTTCAATCTCTCGGCTGTTACTTCATCCCATTTCATATCCTGTACATTTGAACTTCTTATTCTTTCTTTTACTTCTTCTATCGAATTAGCATCTTGGTTATGTTCTACGGGATATTCATAGATATTTCTCTAAAATATATCTATTTCTTCTTTTTGGTGGTGTTTCAATTCTTTTGCCTTGTTTTCCAATTCCCTATAAAACGTTTTTGGGGTCATCAATAAATTGCTTATTTTGAACTTTTCCTTTATATTTATTTGCATATCTTCTAAGTGTTTTCTGCTTGTACTGATAATTTTAGTTTATTATTTGTGATACTGCAACACAGATCCGGATTTGTTCTGATACTACTCATTGCTTTTATCACATCTATCTGTCTGAGTATTTTTGTTGATGTGTTCCCTCCAATATACTCTTCTAATAATGACACTTCTTGTTTTAACTGCTTTATAGTTTTCTCTATTTGATACTTCAATGATGGCATTCGATTTCTCCCCTTCCTTTCCCTTACTACCCTGTGTTTTTGTGTTAAGACTATCTGTTATTAATTTAGCTACACAGTAATATATCCGATTTACTTCTGTTATATCACATGAATCTCTATGGACAGTCATAATTACTGTATTCATTTGTTTTATTAGACTTCTAACTTTTTGGATTTATGGACTTTGTGTTGTCTATTTCTTTCATGTTTGTCCATTCTTATTAAATCAAGCAACTCTTCTCTTAGATCATTTTCTTATAAACTGAGGGCACATTTTTTGTTCTCCATTTCCTGCAGGCATTCTATACAAAGTTCACATTCTCTTCAGTTTCATCCTGTTTCATCCTTTGCTCTTTCATATGGGAGCTCACGGGCCTATCACTCCACAACATTGACTGCGTCACAGTTGCTACCATTTCCTTTTCCTTCTGTTGCTATGCAACTTCAGCTAAATGTTTGTACTGGTTTCCTGTGAAAGGCTCCAATGTATAGTCATATGGCAAGTGATCAGATGTTTCCCAGTGCACTGGTTTCTCCTTAATTTGGGGATCCATTGTTTTATCCCACTGTGATGTTATCTGAGTTAGATTTTCTACACTAAATCCTTCACTTACGCGGGTAAACCATAACCTCTGTTTCTGTTTCTTTAACTTCCTCATTACTAATCCTCTTTTCTGCTTTTCCTCTTTGTTTCCTTATTTTTTGTATTATAATATTTCCATGTCCAGATGCCTTTGCCTGTATTACTCTTCAAATATCTCTGGTGCAACTCTTTTTGTATTAATTAGTTTTGCTTTCTCCTTTGCATAAATAGTGCACCACATTAAAACTCTTTTTCTTTCCCAAGTCCATATTTATTCTTCAGATAACTCCTGCTCCTCCTGTTTCTCCTTAGTTTAGGGACTCATTGTTTCATTATTCTGTAATGCATCCTGTGTTAGACTTTCTGCACTAAATCTTTCACATCACAAGTATTCTATAACTTCATCTTCTATTTGTTTTAAATTCTACTTTACTAATCTTCTGTTCTCCTTTCCCTCTTAGTGATATTTTTTATTGTGATTTTTTTCATATCTGAATTCCTTTGTCTGTATTTCTCTTCAAATATCTTTGGGGCTGCCTTTTTTGTGTTGATTAATTTAACTTTTTCCTTTGTGTAAATATTGCACCATATCAGATCTCTCTTTCCCATGTCCATATTTCATTTTTATACCTTTCAAAAGTCTCTAGATTTTGTTCCTTATATTTTCACACTTCCTCAGTCACTGTTTTTGTCCAAATAGCCTAATGTTTCTTGGTCTATATAATGCTTTTGTAAATCTGTTGTATTAATGAACACAATTTTTTTAGTTGAAGTTTCTGACAGTTTTTCTTGTGGAATTGTTTTTCTTTCCTTTAATTTCTCTCTTAACCTTTTTTATATCTTCTGTCTGGAAATTCTCGGCTTTTTACATAATAGTATCAATACATAATTCCTTTCTTATCCTAAATAGTCCACTCTCTCATTTTAATGGTTCTTTTTTGGCCTGTCAGTTTTGTGATTTTTATGGACTGCCTCCTAAATAGTCTGAAATATGTTCTGTCAGGGCCACTGGAGGCATTATTCAACCATAGTAGGTAAACTGGCTTCATGCCATGTGAACGGAGGACCACAATGGTGATTCCTATGCACAAGGGTTGGCTATCTGTAGATCCTGGTAACTACAGACCCCTTAGTCTGACTAGTTTTTTGTGCAAAGCCATGGAACAAATTATCATGGACATGATTAATAATGACATAAGATACCTTCAAACACTGGACCCAGTACAGTTTGGTTTCATCAAAGGCAGGTCATGCCTACTGAACCTGTGGACATCTTTGAGAAGATAACCATGGCAGTGGATGATGGCAAAACAGAGCCTACTGCCTACCTTGACCTAGCTAAGGAATTTGATATGATACCCCACTCAGGCATTGTAAACAAACTTTTGGAATTAGGCATGAACCCCTATGTAACTCACTGGATAGCTAGCTGGCTCAGGAGGTTAGGGTTGGAGAGACCACCTCCAAAGCAGGGCAATTACCAGTGGAGTCCCCCAAGGCTGTACACTGAGCCTGCTTCTCTTTGGCATCTATTTCTTAGAAGTCAAAGCCAATGCCAAGGGCATCTGGCTTGGCAAGTTTGTAGATGACCGCAAGCTGGAAACAATCATATAAATCCCCCAAGATACTAACATTTTACAGGAAAGTCCAACACAGACAAATTGCTGGTGTCAAAGTCACAGCTTAAAACTTAATAACAAGATATACATAATAATACCTTTTGTGAAGATGGCCACTCCAATAAACTACTTCATCAATAAAACATCCCTAAAAGTAGACACAGTAGTCAAGCATTTCGGGAATCATGTAGATAATAAATTGGCTTTCAGCCAACATGGGTCTAAGGTAGTAAGAAAATCTTTCTATGTCACTCTACTTATAAGTAAGGTTATGGCATCTAGGTTCAGAGATGTCATCATACCATTGCACTCAGCCCTCACTAAAGCCATCATTGAGTATAATGCTCCTTTCAGTATACCTGACCAGGCACATGCAACAACTGGAATGCCCACAGAGGTTCTGCACAAAAAAAAAAAAAAAAATATATATATATATATATATATATATATATATATATATATATATATATATATATATAGGGTGTAAATACAATGCCTTACGCACATTGCCTGAAAACCCTATACCCCTATATTCTGTTTCCTGTAGACTGCTGAGAAGTGATTTATGCATGGCATCCTTGGATCCCGTCATGGTGGACTTTATGCATGTCTGCAAAACTAACAACATCAGAACTACTCGATCCAAGAATTTAAAGTTTGCTTTTGAGTTAAATACAACATGTTGGTGGGACAGTTATATTTCAGAGAATTCTCATTTTCTGGAATAGGCTTCCCATCCATGTGAAGCAGAACCCTTTCCTAAACCTATTCAAGTATAACCTAGACCAGTTGGGAAATTGAAAATTCACCACCTGTTCTGACACCTATGTCTCTGATGGACAGAGGCAACAGTTAAATCATGCCCTAACTAATATACACCCTTTGAAATAACCTCTAATGCAAAATAGTATGTGGGATACATTAGGGTTGCATGGATAGGCTTATAAAAGCCCCAGTGGTTGTTAGCCTAGTGTATAACTATAAATCAATGAACCTGTGAACCTGGGTGGAACACCGATCACCATGGACCTTATTCAGGTTCAGCCCAATGTTACAAACTGAGACTGTAACCATGTATAACAATGTAACAATAAGGGTATAACAAATTAACAATATGCAGCTGTGAATTTAATCTATATCCTTTGTGGGTGGATTTAGAACATTGTAGACCATTTTTCAGGTCAAGGGACATACTGAGGTAGAATATGACAGACATATTAAGCATGCTGTCACTGTCAAAGACTGTCAGTGACTGTAAGACAAAGACCCCCCCCCCAACATTAACTATATTTCAGTTTAGAATGAACATGTTACAGGTACAAAGGATAAAAAGGGTAATTGCTCACTTGTACAAATATAGCATTTTAGACAACTGCTATATTTATTTCATATCTAATACAAGGCATAATCAGATTTCTTAACTTGGGGACTTTTAGCTAGGCATGTGATACCCAGACAATTGTAACAAAATGTATTTCTTATAATACGATCAAAGTATAAGAAACATTTATTTTAAGTAACAGGAAATAAATGTGTTACATTACACTAAATAATTTGGCACAATATAGTAGAACAAAAAAGATAAAACACATTTGAAGTAGTGATAAGAATTAAAATATCACTGCATGACTTCACAAGATTTGCAGCTGTTGTCAATTGGGCTAACACAAGAATTAAATACTTTGAAAGATGTTGCATTAAATGAAAAACCATGTTGATTGTTCTAAGTCAAAATGTGCCCTAAAATATATATAGCAGATATATAATAAGCCTCATTAAGGTTCTAACAATAGACCAGTGACTGCTACTACTTTGCAAAGACTAACTCAGTTTTATAGTCATACTGAAATAACTAACTGGTGCCTCATCTAAACAAAAGCAGAAGGATGATTTCACCTAGCCCAGACAGAGACAGAACTGTAAAATTAATGGTATTTTCCCTGATTTTGGGAGTGCTGAAAGATTCATTGTTCTTGTACCATAGTGTAATCTGTTTGCTTAACCTGAAAAAAGAAACCTCTACTCTCCTAATCTTACATCCATACAGTTTCATGCAACATTTTCAAATGTTGAAAAGTTTAGTACAGGTTTGTCATACCCATGTTTTTTCTAATGTTATGTGTATGTTGGGCTGGTTTTCTAATATCTTATGCATACTGTGCTGAAACAAGCATTAAGTCTTTATTTTGTATCCCACTCCCGGAGACAGTAGTACAATAAATGTAGAGCACTTTCAGTAATGTCACATCAGCACATCAACTTTTAGTGTTAAACCTGCAGACAAATTAAATAAACAATTATCAGTGAATTAATTTATTCATAGATAACCTTCTTATTTATTATTTTATTGAGTACCAAAGCTTGTATTACAAACCATAGTGAAGGGTGTCAAAGCTGAATTGCTATAGTCTTAATGTTCAGCAATAAAACATCAAATGACAAAGGAAGCACACTATGATTTAATTTATTTGAGACATTACAATAATATGATAAAATCTGTTTAAAATATTATTTGTTTACTATTTTGACTTAAGATTATTATTAAATAATAACTTAGCAATAATCCATACCTTTGTGTGAGTAATGCGAGATATACACATGGCTGACATAGTCTGATCATGAGGCAAGGCCCAGGTGATCAAACAAAGCAAGCTATGTATGGGTAAACTGAGCATTACCCACAAACACAGGAGTGGATTATTGCTTTTATGCAATACAATTATTTATGAAATGTTATTTTTTTACCTTTATAAATAATGATATTGTCTAAGTGAACTTTAATGTTTCTCTGTTTTCTGCTGTGTAGGAGGAAGTCTCAGGCATGTATTTCACATATGTTGGACATGTATATGTCGACAAATAACATCTTGGCAGAATACAGTTTCTGCCACATTTTTAGTATGGAATACAGGAATGTGCATGCACTGTTCTATTTACATGAGAATATTTGTGGACTCACTATATCCAAGCAGTTAGTGAATTTTTTTTTCTTTTTTTAATGTGTAGAGATTTTCTTATTTCCTTTGAGGAGGATGGAAGTTTGACTTCCACCCTTTTGATACTTCTCTCTATTTTCTCAACTTTGTTGAGGAGCAAACATGATAACTACAGTTATAAACATATATATATATATATATATATATATATATATATATATATATATATATATATTTTTTTTTTTTTTTTTTTTTTTTGGTCCCCTCAGACCTCATTGTTGCTGGCTTAGGCCTCAGTACCCAATGTTCATGCCAGGCCTACCAGCTACTCTACAACCCCCATGGGCTTTCTCCTTATTTTTGCTAGGACCAGTTGTGGATGCTGAGGGTATCCTGGGAGATTGGCCCATCTTCCCTTTCCCCATTCACTAACATTGTTGTTTTTACATTTGAGGGCAACTCACCTCTTTGGAGCATGCACCCCTTAAAGAGTGTATCAACTAGTGTCCTTCCACCTGAGATGGGCACATCCATCCCTTCCCTGCTACTCCATCAGTCACCCAAACTGCTAATTGAACTTGGGTCAACTAAGGCATAGTGAAGGCTTTATCCCTCTATGCTACCAGAGCAGCTTAAGTTTTATTTTTAATAGCTATAGCCAATCAGACTTTTTCTGATGAGTAATAGATTTACAACAGACAGACAGATTGGTTTGACCAGTCAGCACACACATTTTACAATAGTTCTGAGGGACATATCTCCGTGTTGTAACCATAAGTATGAATAATAATAGAGAAAGAGGAGCCATAAGTACCCTGAGATAAAGTAAATAGTTTTGAATTGAACTCCTTATCAGAAAAATGAGCTGATGGGTTACCAAACTGCATAATATGCCTTTTTTATGAAGTCCTCTTTATACAATATTTTCCTTAAACTTCCCATATAAGGGAAACTCCAGGAAGATGAATGCTTTGCGGTAGCTCCTCTGCATACCTTTACAAATATGTGCTGATCGTAACCCTAATCCTACCCCTGCACGAACCCCACTCAACACTTTAGGGTGCTAAACACAGTACAACATTTCAGAATATATCTCTTTGTTAGTAATTTCTTTTAACTGACCAGAATAGGAAACTAATTTACTTTTCCATTTGGATTAGTATGTAAAGGAAATAACATTTTGAGGAAAGGTAAGTTTGATTATTATTATCAGTTATTTTCAGTTAAATTCGAGGATAGGTAATTTTGACAATTATTATCATTTAAATATGTCCTAACAATATGCGTGTATGTAACAAATAGTAAGATATATACATATATATATATATATATATATATATATATATATATATATATATATATATATATCTGGGAACACTACTGAATCTTGAATGTTTGAAATCTCGAACTTCAAAAGCTCGAGACCATGTAGCCGAAACCCCACATTACCGAAAGACCAGAAGCTCAAAATTCAAAATCCCGATATTAAGGGATTTTGAGTTAGCGCTTCTGGTGTTGTGGTTCAGGTAAGTATGTGTGTGTAAGTATGTTTGTGAGGGGCTTTAGTGTGTGTAAGTGTGTGTTGTGACTGTGGTGTGTGTGTGTGTGTGTGTGTGTGTGTGTGTGTGTGTGTGTGTGTGTGTGTGAGGGGCTGTAATGTATAGGTGTGTTTGCCTTTTGTGTATGTTTGTGCGATCTCGGAGTTTGAATATTAAAGTAGGGTGGTGTGGGGGGCACAGCCCCTCACATGGGGGGTGCAGGGTGGTGAAGCCCCCCCTGCTTATCTTTAGTGTAGGGTGGTTTGTTTGGTTATGGGGGAGGCTGTGTATATGTTTGTGTGTGTGCTGTATGTATTTAGTACTTTCGCGATTTTGAATTTTGCGGTTTTAATATTTCAGTAATGTGGGGTTTTGGGCTTTTAGTCTTGGTATTTAGGTCTTTGGTATTGTGTTATTTCAGGATTCAGTAGTGAATCCATATATACATATATATATATATATATATATATATATATATATATATATATATAGGATCATAGGAAGTTACTAGGATCCCCTTATTTCCACAATCAGTACCTTATGTCCATATCCAAGAGGGACATGGGTGGAAACTCTGGGGTGAATTTATGGCTACCCATCCAATCGTCCAGATTGCTTTTGAAGAGGGCCAATGAGGTGCTCTGTTTGACATGAAGCGAGAGTCTGTTCCAAAAGTGTGGTGACCTCTGGGAGACAAATCTGTCCCTCCACAAGGTTTGATTAATGTCGCATAGCAGGTTAAGATCTTTAGAGCAAGTAACCCGTGGCCATTAGACTTGCGAATATGCATCATTTCCAATAAAGCAGGGTCAGAGATTGTCTTACATGTAAGGAAGAGATCGCCTCTGAGCAGTCTGTATGAAACAGAATAAAGTGACAGTGATTTCAGATGATCCACATAGGACAGATGCTGAAGACCTTGAATTTTCCTTTTGAGGAACCTTTGTGGTTTCTCAAAAAAAAAAAAAAATTATATATATATATATATATATATATATATATATATATATACATATTGCAACTAGTTTTTACTGATGTCATATGTTTCAATGTATTTTTAATGGATACACAAGTATATAATAGTGAATACACTGCAGTTGGGCTACGCCCTCCACACCCCCCAATGTGGGGGGTTCTGCCCCCCACACCCCCCTAACTTTATATTCTCACTCCAGGGTTGCATTGCAGTGGTGCAGGGACTATATACCATTTTCGACCAACTGGAATTCGACCAAATGGGTTTTCAGTGAAATGCATTTTTCGGTGAAGTGGGCTGCCTGAAATCATTTTCTACTAAATGTAATTCGACCAAAAGCAGTAGATCCATATATTTATATACACATATATATATATATATATATATATATATATATATATATATATATATATATATATATATAAAATGTGTGTGTGTGTGTATACACACACACACACACACCACACATACCAACACATTTATGCATATATATATATATATATATATATATATACATATATATATATATATATATATATATATATGTATATATTTATATTTCTGTATATAGATACATATGTTCATACATAGATACTTATAAGTGAAATAATTTGTTTTGCATTAATTTGTCACAGTTATAAACTACAACTGAAAGTTGTTACTTTAACTCTTTATATGATATTGAAATAAAAAAAAAAACAGATAAATAAATAAATAACTCTGTTCTGTTCATCTTCCACTAGATGTTTTTCAAAGCATCCATACTATGTTCTTAATATCCTGGCAGTGTTCAGGTACTATGTTTTAGACTATATTGTTATCCTTCCTGTATGAAAATGATTACATTTACATGCATCTAGGTAAATCAAATAGTGGTGCTAAAAGTACAAACATTCTTAAAGGTATATGTTCTGAGAATTGCAGTATGAGTAAAGTTATCAGTTTTATTATTATATTTTCAAGGAGAACACTTGCCACAGGGGTACATTTCTTAAATAATTATTTTATTGATCTTTGGTATCCTGTTAAGATAGATAACTTTTTTTTATTTTATTTATTTTTACATTTGTTTACTGGGAAAAATTGACTGGACAAGTAGTCCTTTTCAGGACTCTATATCAGTTCGGGGAATGGCTATTTAGTGTTTACCCATTTATCGAACACCTATTTTTTGAAGCCACTCATCAGCAAATTGCAGCTGTTCACTAGGGCAAACAAATGGCTGTCTGACCGAGCGACTATAAAAAAAAAAAAAAAAAAAAAAAAAAAAAAAAACATAAAATTTAAAACCTGCAACCCCCACCCCCCAACTAAATATACCAACTCCAAGATCAAACTACAATGGGGAAAAGGATAAATTCCAGATGGGGGCCAACTGCTGATTTGCCATAGTGAAAATCTGCCATTTGCTGAAGAGTGACTTCGATAAATAGGTGTTCGACATATTGGTATTTGCTAAATAGCCATTCAACAAACTGATCTAGACTCCTTTTAAAGCAGAGGCCTGGTGAGAAAAGCTCCACATTTTACAGAAACAGAAAACAAAAAACAGTACATATATATAATATTACATGGTAATGTGAATACACAGAATATTTGAGCAGATATGCATCAAGTTACATTTTATTTAGTATTCACCGACAATATTCTATAGACCTAAAACGAGCAAACTGGATAAAGAGTTAAGATAATAAGCAGAGTTTGAACTGGATCTTGTCAAAATTGTATATTTTATTTATATAGCTGCCACTATTAAGTGTATGACTAACCAGGGTTGGTACAGGAGGAGATCTGTGTATTAGATAAGTAAGCTTGAGTAGTTTTTTTTTTTTTATTTGTAATTTGGAGTGCTAATATTGAATCTTATGTTTAGTGGCATGGAATACCAAGTTATGGCTATGTAGTTTAAGTAGAGGGAATCACCTGTGGCCTGATTAGTTCTTTTTATGTTTAATATTGATGTGCTACTGCAATGTAATACCCAGATATTAGAGTAGGGATTTAGTGGGCTTTAAATGCTGGAATCTTTCTAGCTGATTGAGTATTTGATAGGCCATGATGAGTTGCTTGCATGTTAGTAGTTTGGTAGTTCTAGACAGGAGAGTTATTTTAATGCTAAACAGTGATGGGATCCGTAATTAGAATCTGTAGCAAATTTTGCAATTTTATTATAGAAATTCTCACGTTTCCCTAGGTCAGATTTCTTTTCTTTTGGATCTCACTGGTGTCTCATGATGCCTGGTTTTATACTAACTCTGTAATATCTAAAGCTATTCAAATGTGTGATCAGTAACTTGATGGAAGCTGCATAAACACTATTTTTTCACAAGTTAAGATTGTTTTTACATCACTCTATTTAAAATAATACTAATTTCACATTTCAATGTATATTGAGGAATAAGATTCAAAAGTGGGTCATGTAGAGCCTAACTCCTTTTGTTCTAGTATCATCGACTCTGTCTCTGTGTTATCTATCCAAGGAAGCTTGAACGTCTATTAAATTGTTTTAGGTCCTGATTTTAACTGCAGTCATATACAAGGCCCATGTAACTCAAGTGTGGAAATAATCCTGTTTGACAGTTGATCATTAAACATGTGTTGGTCATGTGATCAATTTATCTAAATCCCAGTGAAGGTTTTAATATACCATCCATGACAGCCAACACCCTTCTACTAATCCTCATCCTCATGTTTTGTAAATATGAACATACGGTTGTTGTAAATTACTTTTTAAATTGTTCTGCGCAGTCCTTCTCTGTATATATAGAAAATCTCACCTTCCTTACTATTATATGCAGACAATTGTAAACAGTATTGTATTACTTTAATTTATACTTTCTAAATGACTGTACCTCCTTTCAGTTGTGTTCTATATCTCCCGGGCTATGGCTAAATTGGGTCCATTGTGAATGAGCTTTTTATACTGGTCAACACACAATAAACAAAAAAATAATAAATAAAGTAGAAAGGTACTTTAAAATGCTTAAGACTAAGCAGCTCATTACCAGGACCGAAACATAAGTCACATATCTGTCAATAATGTAGAAGGTACTGAGTGGTTTTTACTGCATGAACATGGCATATATTATACAGAAATAATTCTGTCATTAATTCCTGGATGCTATAAAATATTTGTATTTACTCTCAGCCCCTTATACAGGAATTGAAGTCTACAACCCAAATAATGTCATGCTTTCATTTACATAGAGAAGTCTAGTAGGGTTATCTCCTAACCATAGCTTTATTTGTTCTTGATCTTATTCTACTATTTTCAGCAGATACTACACGTTATTATAATTAGCTATTGTACATACTTTGTTAATGCAGATGATTTTATTTTTATAGTATCAATGTTCAAAGTTAAGTAATTAATCAGTAATAACTATCAAAATGAAATTCAGATCATCTTAAACACCTCTGACACTGTAAGAGATACAGCAGGAATAATAATGAATTTCTCAAAACCAGACATACTTGTCCATTTTTAATTTCCCCAAATCTTTTGGGTTTCTAATACCATGACAGGAATGGACCCCATTCCTAAATCAAAGTACGATTAAAGTTCATGAAATTAGTATTGTTTCAGTCTTTGATGTCAACCAAAAGTGCTCTTCACAGCACCCGCAATGTGCCCAGTAATGACTCCTTCTGCAATTCTTACAGAGTTACATGTATTGGTAACATATCTAAATATGATTGTAGATTCTTTTTTTTATAAGCCCGTTGCTCCTACTACTATTGGAACTGTCTGGGTATCTTTCTTCCACATTGCTGTTGTTTCTGCCTGCAAATCCTGATATTTTATGATTTTATGTCTCTCTGCATGCAAGACACTGTAGTCACTGGATGTAGTGATTTCAATGATCAATGCTACTTTTGTCTTTTTTTCATGGATCACTATATCTGGCTTTCTCGCATCTATCTTTTGAACTGTTGGTAACAGGTGTAGACTTCGTTTTCTGTTCTTCTTTGTGACTCATATTTCCAGTGTTTTTCAGCCACATCAATACCATAATGTTTGCACAATCCACAGTGCAACAGTCTTGCCACATTATTATGCCTTTCAGTATACAGTCCTTCTGCCATTAGTATGTCACAACCAGCAACAATGTGTATGACTGTTTCCAATTCTGTTTTACAAAACTTACATGTGTCTGTTTCTCCTACATGTTCAATGGACTTTGTAAACCAACATGTACGTAGCCCACTATCTTGGGACTCCAATATTAATCTTTCACCTTTTGGCTTGAATTCGCCTCTCCTTAACCATTCCTGCGTTCGATCCTGATCAACATGAGGTTCTTCCAGGCATTTTCTATACTTGCAACTATATTTATGCATCTTCCACATTTCTTGCTATCTAATCTGATCCTTCGTGTTATATACTTTCTTTTGTTTTTTTGGCACATTGAGTTTCTGCCTGATTTTTTTATTTACTTCTGGTTTCATTTGCATTTCCACTTGACGTCAATATGCTTCTGCTAGAGTAAGCAGGAATGTCATCTTAGATTTATTCTACTCATGTTTCAAAACTTTCACTATGTTTGGGTCTTGTGAGGTCAGCAGATATGTGTGTGCTGTCCCATGATTGAAGATCTATAAATGTAATCAATTTCAAGGCGGCCCATACCTCCTTCGGAGTGGGAAATATATAATCTTGGTATGCACTGATTTTTATAAATCATTTGATGAGCATGAAGCAGCCTTCTTGTCTTCCTGTCTAATCTGTCCAACACCTTTTGGGGCCAGTCAACCACTCCAAAACTATAAGTTAGGACACAAAGAGCAAATTGGTTTATAGGTGAATTTTTCTTCCTAGATGTCAATGTTGTATTTAGAATTAATGTAAGTCTTCTAAAATATTCCTTACTAAGTTTTGTTTGCATTTGTTCATGTTTTATTGTTGATCCTTCATCAGTTCTGAAATATTTATACACTCCCTCTTGCTCAAGTTCTTTGCTATCACATTCTTGTTTCAAACTGATGTTTTCCTGGTGTTGCAGTTTTCCTGCTTTAAAGGTTGCTTTTGCACATTTATCAAGACCAAATGACATTCTTATATCATCTAAAAAAGTTTTGACTACTTGCAGTTGTGCTTTCCATTCCTCATCTGATGAGCTATACAGTTTTAAATAATCAGCAAAGAGACGATGAGAAGTCTTTACAGTTTGCTGTTTCTAGGAGGCGAATTATAGCCATGGCCTAATCTGTTAGGTAGACAACTTAATGGGTTAAGGGCAAGGCAGAATAGGTGATAGAGCGTCACCCTGGAATATCCCCCTTTAATTTTATATCCCTGGGATAATAATTTTTCCTTTATCATGTCCTAACTGCAAAGTGGTCTGCCATTGTTTCATGGCTACTGCAATGTAATTGATCAGTGTAGGGTGTATCTTATACATTTTTAAGCACTCTTTTATCCATGAATGTGGGATACCATCAAATGCTTTTTTTGTAGTACATCCATGCCACACTTAGATTCTTCCCAGTTTTACAGTTCTCCATTATAACTGTATGCAACAACAAATGATCCTTTTTTTTTCCATATGACTTTCTTTTATTACCCTTTTGTTCTAGTCCCATGATTGACTTTTCTTCCAAATGACTATACTATAAATTCTGTTGACATCAATTACAGTGTATCGTTTATACGTTTCCGTATGACTTTCTTTTATTACCCTTTTGTTCTAGTCCCATGATTGACTTTTCTT
This sequence comes from Protopterus annectens, assembly GCF_019279795.1. Classification (NCBI taxonomy): domain Eukaryota; kingdom Metazoa; phylum Chordata; order Ceratodontiformes; family Protopteridae; genus Protopterus; species Protopterus annectens. The sequence continues at coordinate 1,563,834,750 of NC_056739.1, forward strand.
CCAAATGGATCAAAAAAACTGCTCAAGGCTGGAAAATACGAGATATGACTATAAACTCTGTTGGCATCAATTACAGTCTATAGTTTATACATGTTGGAAGGCAAGTTATTGGTTTATAATTTTTAGTGCAACTTGCAAGTTAACTCTTAAGTAGGATCATTGTTTTTCATGTTGTTAGCCAGGTTGGTGTCTATTTGGTTTGAGCATAAAAATACTCATGGCTAAATCTTTGTGCAAAGATGTTAATCCTTTTAACCAGAAGTTAGGTACTGCATCTGAGTCTGGGGTTTTCTAATTAGAGGCTTTTCTTAACACTTTTTTTAATCTCACTGGCTGTTACTTTATCCCAGAGAGATACTTGCCTTTTTTAATTTCTCCAATTCTTTTGGGTTTCAAATACCATGATGGGAATGGACCCCATTCCTAAGTCAAAGTATAATTAAAGTTCATGAAATTAGTATTGTTTTAATCTTTGATGTCAGCTAGTAGTGCTCTTCGCAGCACTTGCAATGTGCCCAGTAATGACTCCTTCTGCAGTTCATATGAAGTTACATGTATTGGTAATCGCTTTGTATATCTTGTGTCTGGAAATTCTGGGCTTTTTACATAGTAGTAACAATACATAATTTCTTTCTTATCCTCAATAGTTCACTTTATCATCTTTATGGCTCTTCTTTGGCCTATCAGTTTTTGTGATTTTTTGTGGACTACTACGTCTTTCTTCTGCAATGGGGGGGGGGGCACCCTCCCCCTGGGCCTGGCCTGACCCTGTTGTAGTGCTGTTTTTGTGTTTTAAGGATTCTACACTCTCATCTTTTCCAGTCCTGGCACCAGTGCACCTACCAGGATTGGGTACTTTTTATCCTGGGTCTTGTGTACACAGCTATCTTTTTTAGTTTTTGACTTACTTCTGTCCTTGATATATGGTGTATAAATACAGTCTATATATCAGTATCGCCTTGGTGAGGTTTTGTGAAAAAGGGGTCCACCTCATGAAGGTACTCACCAAGACTTGAGATGAGTTCAATTTCAGCATTATTACTCCTCTTTGCTTGCTGACTTTTCATCTCTGCATTCGGACTCCTAATACTTGCCCTGTATAAGTTGAATAATTATCCTTTAGAACAGAAGATTCTAAGTAACCCACTGTATTACTTTAAGGACTAAGGACTGTACTTGGTATTTAATTATTTGGATAGTTCACTGATCAGTGTTGACCAATTTCAGACCTGTCTAGATGAAATACAAAACATTTCAGAAAAAAATACTGAAATGTAAGCAATAGCTGAGAAGTTCAGAATAGTTACTTAGAAAATGGTATATGTGAATTTTAGTAAGCAAGCAGAGTGTAGTGTACAATATATGCATCGATTTCTAAGGTGAGTCAAGCTTTAGTAAATCTTTGGGATAAGAAGAAAAGAAATGGAAAGGAGAAAGGGGTAGTGTCTTAGATGGTATGTTCTGTACAGGAACATCTGACTTAGACTTGTATTTGAGGCATAAACATACTATCAGGCTACTGAAAGGATAGGCTATAAACAAACATTCTTCTAAATGCCTTTCTCTTCTAGAAAGTGAGTGAATGCTATAAAATATTTTCTATCATAAATTATTTTTCCACTACAAAATGTATTGGTTTCCCCTATGCTATCATGGGTTAATGCAATTGGGAAAATGTTTGTGAAATGTCCATGGTGTGGGGATTACTTTAAACCTCTCAGATGAACATCACAGATTTAATACATTAGTATGAGTTGTAAGTTCTCTATGTGTATACCAATATATTCTAGGAAAGACTTTCATTAACCCAGAATCCATCTTATGCAATTATTTATTTGACAACACTAAAATAGAGCTTAAATTATAATTCCTGTGAATTCCTTCAAAGTTGTTATGATTAAAGTTTCGTTACAGGACTGTAACCATTACATAATTTTTTGTGAGCACCATGTAGTGAGAACAAAATGGTTTATTATTTCCCATAACTGTTCATCTGTGTCCTCTTTTTAAGACTCCCTGTGACATCTATTAACAGTACAGTATAAAACTAAATTTCAGTTTGTTTTGATAAAAATGGGTCTCCTGCAAGTTTATGTATGCCATGAGAAGGTTGCTCCATGAAGTACATGGGCTGCTGGGGACAATGTTCTTAAAGCAATATGGACCAGTGTGGAATAAATGACATGCATGCATAGCACCTGCTTTACAACAGCTATCACATAGGAGGAGGACGTGGCACAATGCAGAGTTTGTTTCTGGTAAAAGATGTCATTTGCCACACAGTGTGTTATACAATATGAGATACTTACATCTACCACATATAGTACTGACACTGCTGTATATGATAGGCTAACTGACAGTCTGCTGCACAGGTGATGGTTCAATGTAGGAGGTGACTTCCTGTGGCAGCATTTATATATGTAAGTTCAGCTGCCAACATTGTCACACATGTGAAATATGCAGCTATTCACACTGTGTAGAGTGTTTTAAACATGCTTCCTTGCCACTTAGGGAGAGTTTGGGGAGAAATATACAGTCAAATCATGCCTGCATTTTGATTTCTGCAGTTTTGCATATGTTGTTATTTTTCCTGTAAAGTATTTCCATTTTATGTTTGTGTAGGCTTACTGCACTCTTATTTGCTTTTCCCACCACTACAGAATACTTCACAGCACACAATGATTGTGTTAACAGATGTGCCAATGAAAATAATTCTGCCTTCTTCTTAACTCTGTATTAGGTCTGTTTGTACTATTTGTGGTTAAGCAAAATTGCTCACCAAGCTTTCCCACTGTTTTCTAATTCTCAGCTTAATGTTTCACCAAACATTCACTGTTTTCTAATTCTTAGCTGTAGTCTATGTAGTTACAGGTGTGCCACCACCAATGAAATGCATTTCGTCTGTGCAGGGTTGAGTCCCAAATTAATGCAAAATTGATATAATGTACAAATTTTCCTGATTTCCTTTCCTGTCAATGGATGCTTCATAAGAGAGCCATAGATCTAACGTTTCTTAGTATTTCACCTCCGGTTTATAAAATCATTGATAATCTCCTTGCATCTGTATTGTATAATTCCTCTCCAAAGAGTGACTTTACTGTCACTATGTAAAGTCACCTAACATGGGTTGTTTGAGAACTGCTATAATTATAGCTTGTTAAGAAGTGCCAAAAATGAGTACATTAAAACTGCAGTAAAACCAATGAAGATTATCAGTGGCTAGAATCTATGTTCAGAATGGTGGACACATCAAATATTTTTATTCAATATCTCTTTATAACCAGTCAGTACCCACTTTTCAACCCACTGATAACTCATGTCTGATGGTAATGAATGACTTTACAACCAAACCCTTCTCTAATATTAGTGAATGACTTTACAAATAGTAAATAACCCATCTCTGATACTAATGAGTCACTTTATATCTAATTGCAACTGATCCCTAATACTACAGCTGCCCTTTACTGCTGGGCATGGCAGTGGGTTAGCATTTTTTCAGACAAGTATCAGGGAAACAAGCGTGGCAATGAGTCAGTAGCAGAAAATATGCGCAGATAAAAGTAATGAACAAAACACTAGATAAAGTCTATTCAAGTTAGATAGCACCGGGAATTACACTGTCATATAAAATGGTATTATGCAATGCAAATGGCTTGTTCAATTTGGTTAGCTATATTAAAGAAACCTTGATTTCTGGCCGTCTTCCATAGTGTATGTTGCTCTCTCTCTCTCTGTCTCTCTGTAAGCCATACTTAAAATTACATCTCACTATGCAGTCCAGTCAGAAAACAGAGCAGCACTTATATTCTTTTCTCATATTCTGCTTATGATGTTGTTTCATATTTTTGACAGTAGTAGGAGTTAACAGAATTTGCAGATACCAGGTGTTCTTATCTATTTATTTTTCTTCTCACACTATTTTCTTTGTAGCGTTAATGTATATCACACTGTGTAACTGCTACAGTACATCTGTTCAAAAAATAATTCCCTTTTTCAAAAATTTTCACCAGTTGTAATAATACTTGTTAATAAAACCAAAGTTCAAATAAACAGAAGAGAATTTTGACAGAGCAACCCTGAAGACACTCAGTAAGAATCTTGTCTGCATAGAAAAAATGGTATGTCTCTTTTGTTTTTGTAGCTGATGGCTCTGCTAGAAAATATCATAATTAATCATTGCATTTGCAATATTTTGAACAAGTCCTGAACTGTTATTTGACGGGTATTTAGATAGCTTCAATCAATTTGCTATAATATTTCATAAATCTGTAATGGATCTAATGGCAGTATAAACATTCACATAGTCAGTTATATATTAGTATTCCTGATTACTGGTCCTGCAACAACTTTTACAGCAGTAAATTGGGACAATGAAAGATATACATGATAAACATTTAGTGTGCATCTCTCTCTCTGCCTGTCTGCATTTGCATGCATAATATATATATATGTGTGTGTGTGTGTGTGTGTGTGTATTATATATATTCGACTTATTGAAAAGCAATATACTAAAAGTCATAACACTGAGTCTCCAATGCTGAAATGTCAAAATGCTGAAACGTTAAAATATTGAAATCAAAGTACCTACTCCCCTACATGTGTACAGAGATGCCCCCCCCCCCCAAGACCCATATTAGCACATATTTCCAAACCCATGTTAGTGCTCATTTCAGAGATTCACTAATGGGGGGGGGGGGGGTGGTATTATTTGCTGACTGTATGTTTACTAGCACAATGCACATATCCACATCTATATGTATAGGTTCATATAGGTTCATAGGTTAGTACTAAGCTAGCTGCCCTTGTGAGCTAGTATGCATTTTAAGTTCAATATTGTAAACTTTCTACATTTTTACATTTCAGGAATTTGCATTGAGTATTATTTATTTATTTATTTTACATTTGTTTACTGGGAAAATCCAACTGGGCATGGATCCCATTTTCAGCGGAGGCCTGGGGAGAAAAGCTCCACAAATATTAGTACAGCAAGTACAGTAAATACAATACACATGTTACTAAAGTACAGTACAGAGTCAAAACGTTAATAAGGTACAGTTTCAAGGCCAAGAAAGGAGCAAAAAGTAAATATACTATAAGGAGCACAGAGTGTTACAATAAATAATACAGAAGAAAATACATTTTGTTCAGTCATTTGGTTACATTCATCAGTGGCTATTACAGTAAAGACACATTGATTGAGTAAGAGTATATAAAGGAGTTGTTGCAAGCTTTCATAGAAGGTTAAAGTATGATATGATTTAATTAAATGAAGCTACCCAGGGTCAGAACAATGACATAACCAAGAACTATATAAATTGGACCGGAGGAGTTTTTTGAAATTATTTTTGTTTTCAGTGGTCCAAATATCTATGGGGATTGTATTCCATGCTTTTGCAACAGAAATGGAAAACATCTCCCTCAAGGAGTCCCCAAAGCTATTGCTGCTTTTGCCTATGTCAGCCAGTGCTTTATTGGTGAATCTTAATAGGTGTTTGTTAAAGTAGATTGACTTTCAGTATACCAATATGCAATCAGTTGCCATGTATCATATCACTCTATGGATTCACTTCAGAATCTTGAACGGCCGAAAACTCGAATTTCACATGGCTGAGACCATATAATCAAGTTTTCAGAAGCTCGAAATCCTGAAATGAATCAAAAAAAAAAAAAAAACAAAACAAAAAATAAAATGTTTCTGCAAGGGGACAAGCCCCCTGCACCCCCACATCCCCTGCTACTTATATATACTAACTCCGAGATCTGACTGCAGCGAGGAAAAGGGAAATCTCCCATTCCACACTGTATGCAGATCTCCGTTCAGAATTTCGAGCTTCTGAAAACTCAATCATATGGTCTCGACTATATGAAATTTGGGTTTTTAGCCATTTGAGATTCTGAACGGAACCCCTATATGTATAAAATATATATATATATATATATATATATATATATCTATATATATATATATATCTATATATATATATATATATATATATATATATATATGTGTGTGTGTGTGTGTGTGTAGATTGACTTTCAGTATACCAATATGCAATCAGTTTCCATGTATTATATATATAAATATATATATATATATATATATATATATATATATATATATATATATATTATTTTATCAAATGTAAAATAAAATAAATAAATGAAATAAATTTTATATATGTATATATATATATATATATATATATATATATATATATATATATATATATATATATCTATAAAAAATCCATCAATATGTTCAAAGTTTCACTACTTCGAACCCCACTTCACCAAGTCCAGTTGTTTGAAGTAGTGAAACTTTGAACATTAACTTCGGCAGTCACACTAAAGTGCAGAATGGGAATATTCCCTTATCCCCACTGTAGTGCGATCTCGGAGTTGGTATATTTAAGTAGGAGGGTGTGAGGCGCACAGGCCCCCACATGGGGGGGTGCCTGGGGGCTTGCCCCTCTGCAAAAACATCTTTTAGTGTTTTGTTTTTTTGGGGGGGTAGCCCAGGGAACCAGACTTCAGTGAAAGTGCACTTTCGCTTAAGTGGACTTTCGCTGAAGTGTAGGGTCTCCTGCTCTATTTAGAAGAAGTGTATTTTTGATGTGGAGCAGTAGACCCATATATATATATATATATATATATATATACATATACATGTCTCAGTTAATAAATTATTTTAACCCTTTACCCAATATTGAAATAATAACTTCATAAATAATAAAATAATACTGACTTAAATAACAATTTTATTCCTTGTAATTGAACCTGTGGCTGGGATTCATAAGCAAGTACTCATATCTGCTTAGCACAAAATGGCAAAGCTATGGGTTTGTTGCAAGACCGGAAGAGCATTGGCATACCAAGTAAATGAGTGCAGAGTTAATCAGCATATCTACATAGTTGGGACGAGTAGTGCTATGCTGAGAGAGTGAAAGAGTAGCAAGAAACATGGCAGTGTGACTAATATGGTAGATGCCACCACCAAGGCAGGTTAGTTCATTCTTGTCAACATATGCTATTAAGAGCCACACAGTTAGTCAGCAGATAGGCTACAGAGGATTTGGGCAGCAAAGTTTGTCAATGAAATGGGAAGAAAAGGGGCAGATGGAAAAGAAAGAAAGAGGAATATTGCAGGCAGAGGAAAACATACAAGTGCAAACATAAGGTATGGCATGTTGAGAGAATGAATGGCGATCTTTCCATCTTTTTTATGAGTGTAGAGAGCCCTATGTTCAAGGTAAGACTGATATTAAAAGAACACAGACTGACAAAGGGTGGGCAGCTGGTGATGAGGAGTGTTTTGCAATGCAGAAGGTATGTTGAATGACATGATAGGGAGAAGAAGACTTGCATGGAAATAGGCAGGAGCCATAACCAGATGCCAGCCCAGCCCAGAGGACAAACACATAGCCATTAGTCACTACTGTGACTGACCTCATGGCCAGGCAGTACTTCTTGTGATGTTAGGATTAGGGTCTGCTGGTAACATGGCTTAATAAATCACATCTGAAGGCACTCCACTGTGCTGAATTGAGCATACTTTGCATAACACCAACCTCTGCAGTTGATAGCAGGAAATGATGCAAGGCTTGTCTGAGTCACTGTCTGAAAAGGAGCTTCCATCCTTTTACTGAAAGTGGCCATGGAGGCCACAAGTAATGTCGCCAGGAGTCCAGGTCACATTCAGCATGGTCATCTCTATCCCCATGCTGAGAGATTTTACATGGAATGACTGGAGATTCAACAGCAGGGACATGAGTTGGCTGTTGGTAAGGTCATACTGCCAGTGTTCCACAATCTGCACCACATCTTGGTCTGCAGAAAGAAAAGTAAGACAGCATGTTGGTAAACACATAGGCTACATGTACAATGGCACTTACATGGAAAAATGTTAGAAATGACATAAGCATCTTGCTGCAGAGAGAGTCAATGTTGCCCCCTGTGACATCCTGCCATGTCCAGCTCATGATTCAAATGACAAGTTCACCACCATAATAGGAACAGGCAGGCAGAAACTGAGGGTAATGCTACTCAATGCTAGAAGTCTAAACCATAAAATGCACTCACTTGAGGCACTCCTTAAAATGGAGAACATCGATGTCTGTGCAGTGACTGAGACCTGGTTCAAGGATCCAGAGAGCACCACCTGCATTGCCAGGCTATAACTCATACCACACTTTTCAGCCATCTAACCTGGACCAGAACACCAGAGGCGGAGGAGTGTCCATATTCATTAAGGATATCCACACCTTCAGGCTACTTGCCCAGCATAATGCAGCTGAGGTTATCCAAGTGCAACTAACTCTGGGTAAAACTGCAATCCAGATTGTAGCTTGCTACAGATCCCCCACCATGCCCCAGGATTCCCACTCCTCTTTTCTTGATATACTGGAAAATATTAGGGTTCAAGCAAACACCCTAATATTGGGCAATTTCAACTACCCCACCATTAACTGGGAAAACTACTCATGTACCAACTCCTTTGCTCAGCGCTTTCTGGAATTCATAAATTCCAATGCCCTGGATCAACTTATCCACACCCCCACCAGGGGCAACAATATCCTAGACCTAGTCATTACTAACATGAGTGACCAGTGTTCCACACCTGAAGTCACCTCCTCATTGGTCAGATCCCACCATAAGCTAATCACCCTAGATATCCTCATCCCGCCCCCCACTCCCCATTAAGGAAACCATGGTAAAAAATGTCTCCAAAGCCAACTTTATGCTTCTTAAGACAGAAGTGGTGAACTTCATGACACCCATGCAGATGGACAATACAGTTACGACAGCTGACTCCTACACAAATGCACTCTATAAGCACTTACACGAGTGCATGGATCGTGCTATCCCAAACAGAACCAAGATGCTATCCTCCAAAAAAAGGAAGCCAGTCTGGTGGTCCCCTGCCATAAACAAGCTCTACAACAAAAGGAAGAAATTGTTGCAAAAGAGAATAAAATCCCATGAGTGGAGGAGCTCCCTGGTCAGCCTCAGCAAGAAGCTAAGATCCCTTATAAGATCCTCCAAAACTAGCTATGAAAACAAGATTGCCACTGATTCTAAGGACAACCACAAAGCATTCTATAGCTATGTCAAGAATCTCAGTGGCAACACCCAGATCTGCTCTGAGTTACAGCACAATGGCACAAAAATTACAGAACCAACTGATATTGCCAACATCCTCGCAGATAGGTTCAGTGCTTACTTTACCCCCCTCTCACCCCCTAAAGGGCCCATATCTATACAGGAAGAATGCAGAGTCCCTGTAATCACAACTTCACAGGTAAAAGCAGCACTCTCTAAAGCCAAAAACACAGCATTCATGGGACCAGACAACATCCCAGGCTGCGTTTTGCATGAACTTCAGAACGAACTGTCTCCCCACCTAAGCACCATGTTAAGTCATAGCCTCACTTCAGGCTTTGTGCCCACTGAATGGCACACAGCAACAGTTATCCCACTCCACAAAAGGGGAGCCACCACTGATCCTGGGAACTATTGCCCTATTAGCCTGACAAGCCTTGTCTGCAAGGCCATGGAACGTATCATCATGGAATTCATAATAAAGACATTGGTAACCTCCAAACTCTGGACCCCACCCAGTTCGGGTTTATGAAAGGCAGATTGTGCCTCCTGAACCTGGTCAACTTCTTTGAGGCAGTCACCAAAGCGATAGACGAGGGTAAGGTGGTTCACATAACCTATCTTTACCTCACCAAGGCTTTCGACACCATCCCTCATTCTTGAATTATAGCTAAACTCACTAAATTAGGTATAAATCCCTATGTCACAAGATGGGTTGCTAACTGGCTCACTGACAGAACCCACACTGTAAACGTTGCAGACTCCAAATCTGACTTCAAACCAGTGACAAGTGGAGTACCACAAGGTTCAGTCCTGGGACCTCTCCTGTTTGGTATCTACTTCTCTAAAGTACAAGCTAACACAGAAGGCCTCTAGCTAATGAAGTTCGCAGATGACTGCAAACTAGGAGCTATAGTCAAGGCCTCAAATGATGTGGACATCCTACAGAAGGGCCTCACTGAGAAAGATGCCTGGTGTCAGAGCCATGGCCTCAAGCTCAATGCCAAAAAGTGCATTGTTATCCCCCTTTGGTAAAAAGTCTGTACCCATGAACTACCACATAGGCGGCAGTCTTCTTAACACTGAATGTGTGATAAGAGACCTTGGGACCCAGGTGGACAGTAGTCTCTCCTTTGATAATCACATTGCCACAGTAATCAGGAAATCCTTCCGCATAGCACACCTCATCACAAAAGGGTTCTCATCCAGGAAAAAAGAGGTCATTGTTCCCCTCTACTCGACACTCATTAGACCCATTATAGAGTACAACGCCCCTTTTGGAATGTACCTCACAAGATATCTGCAGGAGCTGGAAAGGCCACAGAAGTACCTCACAAAGAGAATTACTGGCCTCAAACAGATGCCCTGCACTGATCGTCTAGAAAAACTCCAGCTTTACTCTGTAGCATATCGCCTACTCTGAGGTGATCTCTGCCTAACATATAAAGCTATATCGAACCCAGAGCTGTTGGACATGCTACACCTAAAGAAATCCCAATCCCTCCAAGCTACACGCTCTAGGGACCTAAACCTTGTCACCACATTAAACAGGACTTGCTGGAGGGACAGATTCATGTCCCAGAGACTTCCCATACACTGGAACAAGCTACCCATCTATGTCAAGCAAAGTTCCTCATTAACAGTCTTCAAGAAAATTCTTGATGGGTGGATGGGAAATAGGAAATACACCCTGGGGTCACTTCTGTGGCTCTGCTCGACAGGGGCACAGGAAAATAACTTTCTTGGGATGGCATAAGCCAGGGAACTTTGTTGGCTAGGCTTACTTAGGCCCTTGGGCCAACAGCCTAGTACCTACCTATGAACCTATGAACCTATGATCCACACCCACTGTAAATGAAACTATTCATACCTCGGCACATAGTTACAACAACTAATACAATAACCAGAGAAAAAAATAAATGTGATAGCTGTCTACACTTTTTCCTTAACATTTGTGTGTCACTGCTGAAGCATGTCAGGGTGATGCCACCTTTGATCACTGTACCAATGCTAGACCTACTCACCTGAATGGATGATGACAGTGGTATCAATTACCATAAGCCTTCATCTCCTAACCACCATCTAAACTGTGTTCTAACTTAGTGCCTTCATTTTAACCCTGCAGTCTCCTTTCTCACACACCCCTTTATCTGTCATCTCTTGTCACTTACACTTACAAGCTTTTTATTTACTATATTTCATTTTATATTCTAATTTAAAACAATATATAATGCTCATCTGTTACCATTGTTTATCATAATATATTATGGAGATTTTCCTCCCTGGACCTTCGCTGAAAAGGGGTCTTACATGACCCAGTAGGACTATCCCAGTAGACAAGTAAATATATATATAGATACATACATATATATATTATATATATAGTGAAAGTAATCAACTGCACAAAATATCAGTGTTGCTAAATCAGCACTCTATTGCACATGTTCTGGGAATTAACCTCAGAAAAAGTAAAGTTTAACATATGATTTTTGCAGGGAGATAAGCCCCCTCCCCACTTCACCTCCCACATCTACTGCTATATTTATTTCAACTCCAAGGTCACGCAGTTCTAGGATCCTGGATCTTGCACACCTGTTAACCATCTGTTTTGTCAACCAAACCATGTTGAGAAAACAAACATCGATTTTAGAGTATTGATTATGTTTAACAATACTATATATATGCGTGTGTGTGTGTGTGTGTGTGTGTATATATATATATATATATATATATATATATATATATATATATATATATATATATAGACAGATAGATAGATATAGATATATAGATATGCAGACAGCCAATTGAAAATAAACTTCATTGAATTCCATCTATCAGTGTACAGAACACTGAAAGAGAGAAACACTGAAAATAAACAAACATTTTTTTTCAGTATTTTTTGATGTGATGTAAACGCACCATGCACCCCCCCCCCCTGTTGAGGATTATGTCCCCGATCAACTTAAATAGACTACTTCCTACATTTGGGAATAGTATGGAAAACTGAAAAGACATAACCCTGCTGATCTTGCTACTATCAGTACTCTGTCACTGCACTCATTCAAAATACATGTTATTCAATCGCTGGGATTTGATCAATTTGGGTTTGACAGGAGAGCATTTTAACATAGTATGCAACCATATAAGTGCACAGACAGGCACATACATACACACACACACACACACACACACACACACACACACACACACACACACACACACACACAGTTTTTTAAATAGACTAACTTTTATCCATACTCAAGTCACATTGCCAAGTTTATGTTCAGTTCGGTAGTATCTTCAACCTTTTTTAATTTCTCCAAATCTTTTTGGTTTCTAATACCATGATGGGAATTGACCCCATTCCTAATTCAAAGTATGATTAAAGTTCATGAAATTAGTATTGTTTCAATCTGTGATGTCAGCCAGAAGTGTTCTTTGCAGCAACCACAATGTGCCCATTAATGACTCCTCCTGCAATTTGTACGGAGTTACATGTGCCCTGTGTTCCTGTTGTATTACTTTATCAGTTATTAATTTAGCTGCACAATAGTATATCCTGTTTACTTCTGTTATATCACATGACTCTCTATGAACAGTCCTAATTACTGTATTCATTTGTGTTATCAAACTTCTGACTTTTTGGGTTTTATTGACCTTCTGCTGTCTGTTTCTTTCATTTATCTTAATGTATCTATCTATCTCTATTAAATCAAGCAACTCTTCTCTTAGCTCATTTTATTCTAAACTGAGGGCACATTTTTTATTTTCCATTTCCTGTGGGCATTCGATAGAAAGTTCTATAGCATCTTCCTCTGGCACATTCTGTTTAGTTTCATCCTGTGCCATCTATTGCTTTGTCATATGGGAACTCACTGGCCTATCACTCCTCAACATTGACTGCATCAGAGTTGCCATAGTTTCCTTTTCCTTCCCTTGCTGTCCAACTTCAAGTGAACATTTATACTGGTTTCCTGCGGAAGGCTCCAAAATATCTTCATATGGCACCTGACCAATTGCTTCCTGTTCCACTAGTTTCCCCTTAATTTGGAGGTCCATTGCTCTACCCTGTCGTGGTGCTTTCTGAATTAGATTTTCTACACTGAATATTTCACTCTGCAGGTACTCCATAATGTCAGTTTCTGTTTCTTTAACTTCTCCATTACTAATCTTCTTTTCTACTTTTCCTGTTTGTTTTATATTTTGTATTGTAAAGTCTTCCATGTCTGGATTCCTTTGCCTGTAATTCTCTTCAAATATCTTTGGTGCTGCTCTTTTTGTATTGATTAGTTTTGCTTTCTCCTTTACATAGATATTACACCATATTAAATCTCTTTTTCTTTCCCATATCCATATTTCTTCTTCAGATGTTTCCTTTTCTTCCTGTTTCTCCTTACTTTGGGGACTCGTTCCATCATGCTGTGATGTAATCTGTGTCTTCAACCAGTAAGGATAAACTGCTGTCAAACAAATCCAAATATGACAAAAAAACCATGTCATTTTAATCACAACATGAATCAAGTTCTGCCAAGCATAATGCCACTAAACACGGGTAATACAAAAGAGCATACAAAAATTTATACTTACATAGTGTGCAAAATTCAAGGAAGGAGTACATGCTGTAGATTCCCAAAAAATGTAATTCATTCATTGTCATAGTTTTAGTCCCTAGCATATGGATATTTGAAAACAATACACATGTTGAAAATGAAATAATACTTAACAACTCATTAATGCCAATGTTACTGAGCATGCTGTGAAGTTAATCACTTCAAACTCTGGGTAAGCTTTGTGGTCATTCAAGCTGACAGTGTTTCATAGGCAGACCACACAGTATTTTGTATAGCTACAGTTTAATGTCATTGAAACTGTGGTATTTGATGCCTTTATTAAGCACATTAAATGTGAGAACATAACTTCAGCTGAACAAAAAAATCAAAAAACTTGCTTTTCTTTTTCATTTAAAGCAATCATTCAAATTTAATGGTACTTCTTGCAGCAGTAGGCAGTTATGATCCAGCCTGCCATCTGTTATAGACGTAAACACCCAAAGTTTTCTGTCTTTAAAATTCACATATAAAGAACCTGGTACTATAATGTATTAGTTTGGGTTTTTTTATGGTATTTGAACTCAGAGTAGAAAATGAACATGAGAAACTAAAACAAGTTTCTTCCACAGAAAGAATCTAACTACCCATAAACAGCACAGGCAAGTAACCCCAAAAAAGAAAAACATGAAATAAATAAATATGTAAACACCTATAGTACAAAACATTAAATCAAAACATAATACCAAAGCACACAGATGGTCACCAGAGCTTAGTACAATAAGAAAAAAAAATGCAAATAAAAATAAATAGAACATTTCCATAAAGTTAAAGCAATAACATAAAGCAGCAATCTTCAAATGAGCCCCAGAATCATCTCCAAGTTAAGATTTGCCTACTGATTGAAACCGTTATCAATGTTTGACTTACCTACTGAACTTAGGCAGAATACCACACTCCCAAAAATGCTACACAATAAAATGCAGCCATTACATAGAGTATGTTTCCGTATTGCTTGACATGTAATCCCTTCTATTAGAACAAAATGTTAAAGAAAATTATCCCTAAACTAAAGAAAATAAGTATTACTATATTAAGAACTATAGTAAACCTGTATCAATTTGTTCTAGATATGCTGCAAAATATGAAGAAAACAGTTGAATAAAGAAAAAAAATACCAGATAAGTACATTGAACTATTTCCTAAACTACCAAAACATTTTTCATGACGTTCATCCAATCAAAAATACATACAAGTAACAAAATCCAGGTCTATAACAAATACAAAAGCATTAAAAGTTTTGCAAGTTTGAAAAAAATACTCCTGAACTAAGTATATTGAGAAAAACCTCTCTCTATGCAGTTTTAGGGTCAGGGAGGGATCAGGAAATTTAGGTTTGGAGAGGAGACAGGTGGTGTTTTAGGTTGAGGGAGTGAGATTGGAGTTTGTAGGTTAAGGAGTGATCAGAGTTTTAGGTATGGGCAGTAAAGAGGACTTTAGTGTTAGGGAGAGAGTGGAGGTCTAGGGTTAGGGACCAAGGAGTTATATTGGGAACTGGGTAGGAGTTTTAGGTTTAGGGTTTAGGATCTGGTAGGGCTATGTAGTGTGTATGACTGGGTGTTGGAGGGCTATGCAGCAATGGGAGATTATGCTACTGGACTTCAAACACTTGCTTTTTCAAGAAAGTGGCAGTGAGTAGGTGTGCTGCTAGCTATTAGGATGCAAGTACCAGTAGTAGACCCTATAGTGGCAGGGGGCTACATAAGTGGGCTTTTCTACACTTTAGAGAGATATCCCCCAGTGAGTGGGTTTAGTGAAGTTTTCTTCTATCACAGTTGATTGAAACCACACTAACTTGGATGAAGCATGTTGTGTAGTTTTTTCTTTCACTTTCCCAACTGTTGTGGGATTTTGGAGCTGGCATATATAACTTAAAGGAGTTTGAGGTGAAATCCCTATATGAAGGATGCAGGGGGCATGCACCCTGCAAAATATCATTTTCCTCAAATTTTTATAAGTTTCTGGGTTATTCTTCTCAGCGTTATAACACTGACGAAGCAAGACCTGCATTTTGAAAGATTTAACAGAACATATTGAAAATGATTATGTGACCTGTGGCTTCAATTCTTGTCAGATAACTTATAGCTTCCTGTCAGAGTCTAAGTCAATAAAACTATTTCCTACCTGACATCTGATATTTCAGAGATATTCTTTTCAAAATATAAAGTGACAAGTGGTCTTGTGATATACCAAAGGTTTTTATGCATTTAAGAATGAAAATATAAGGATGCAAATATGCTTCTCCTTTCTTCTTAAAAACTATTATACAGTAGAAGACAGACATAATTCCTTAAGATTAACTTAAAATTATAGCAGCTTGTATTTAGTTACTTATTTTTAAATGGTTTTGCCTTTTTCTGCTGTGTAAATAGAAACTCTATCCATTTTTACATGAAGTGAGCACTTTGTCTATGTTGGCATGATGGGAGTATAGTTCTACTCCTCCACCATTTCCTTCTGTCTTCCATCTCTCACATTAAGTTTGTCCTTTGCCTAATGATCTAAGGTCTCATTTCACCTTTCCAGACTGGGGTCACCTGCATTTAAAGCTGGACTTGTATTTATAATAACTAATCAGTACCACTTTGACTTCAACAACAAATTTTAGAAAACTAAGCGAACATTGATAAGCATTAACTTTCAGCATCAGTACCAACAAAATCATTTTTTAACAAACCCCAATATTTGTAGTACTTTGAAGGCTTATTAATAAATGTAAAATGTAACTGCTAATACATGGAAGTATTTCTGTTGGACCAAATCCCCTGCATTCCCAAACTTCTCAAAATATACTAACTGCAGGAGGACTGAACATTGGAGGTAAGAGGAAAGCATTTGTATCTCCAAAGTTTCACAAACTCAATAAAATCAAGTTGCAGAGATACAACTAAATATATTCACACAATCCTGGTCTGATGAAATCCACACCAAATTGACGCATAAACCCCGAAGGACCTAAATTGTCCCTATGCTGCAGTAATACTTAGAAGACCTTGGTGAGTGAGAAGGATATTCTCTTTCATCCCTAAGTTATAACCCTACCCTTTATGGTTCTGGCATGTGTGTCACTAAGACAGGGATGCCTGCAATGTATGCATACTTCTGGGTGGGCATTGACCTATAGCTACACTGAAATCTTTCACTTGGTAGACCTGACAACTGCCTTGACTATAGTAGGTAGATGAAAAGGATGATATTCCTCCATACACATGATGGGGGAGCTAGTGTGACTACAAAACCCTACCTCTTATAAGTTCACAGGTTCACAAGAGGTTACTAGGCTAATGGCCCTAGGGCCTTTACAAGCCTAGACAAGTTCAACCTTTGTTCCCTTAAGGGTCTAGCGATATGGTCTATGCTATAAGCAGAACTAAATCAGCACCAACTGACCCTATCCAAGAGGGGCACACGTGAAATCCCTGGGGTGAATTTGCGGTTTCCCATCCAATCATCTAAGTAAGTCTTAAAAAGGGTTACTGAATGGCTCTCCTTAACCTGTATTGGTAGTTTATTCCAGAGGAGAAGAAATCTCTGGGAGACATATCTGTATCTCTAGCAAGTCCTGTTGCTGTCACATGCTAGATTAAGGTCCCTAAGTGTGTGAATTGTGTACCAGTTTACTTACAAATGTGCAGCATTTCCATTAAGACAGGATCAGAGGTTCCTCTGTATACAAGGTAAAGGTCACCTGTGAGTAATCTGTATAATACAGAGTATAGTGACAGTGATTTCAGTCTGTCCACATCAGGCATGCGCTCAAGACCCTGAAATTTCTTTGTGAGAAACCTTTGAGGTCTCTCCAGTTGCTGCAGGTGCCTGTTTAGGTACATACTATATGTACTCTATTATTGGCCTGATGAGGGAAGAATTTAGGAGGGGTTATAACCTATTTTGTTCTGGAAGCTATCACCTTGCTTATGAGGTGAGCAAAGTAGAAGCGATTACTTATATGGTGATCAAAAGTAAGGGTTGCAGTCAACCTGTGTGTCCAAATTTCTCACCACTGATTTAGAGCTTAGGGTGTTGTTATTAATATGGTAATCTGCAGGGACATCATCTTTGTCAAAGAGGATGATAATGCATTTTTTTGCATTGAGTTTAAGACCATGACTTTGGAACCAATCATTAGTTTGCGTAAGTCCTTCCTGTAGAATGTTGACATCATTTGGGGACTCAGTGATTGCTCCCAGTTTGCAGTCATCAGCAAACTTTGTCAGCCATAGACCTTTTGTTTTTACCTGTACTTCTGAGAAGTAGATTCCAAACAATAAGGGCCCCAGCACTGATCCCTGTGGAACATCATGGGTAACGGGTCTGCTGGTGGAAGTGGAGTCCCTTATTTTGACTGTATGTGTTCTGTCGGGTCTATATTAGAACACCAAACATTCAAAATGTCGAGTGTTCTAATATCGAACCCTATGAATCGAAAATTTAAAACATCAAACATTCAGAACAGCAAATGTTTTCCTAGGGAAAAGATTTGCTGTTCCAAAACACATACACACAACACAAGCACACCAAACAAACAGCAATCCACACACATACACCTAAACTCTTACACCTAACCCTACACAAAACTATACATACACCACTAACTATCCACTTACCTTAACCCAAACCCTAACCCTAAGGTCTGTCACTATCGCACAGTCACCTCACCCACACCCTAACCCTAACTCACCTACCCTGCCCTAACCCTCATGTCCACACAATCGCACACTTACCTGACCCGCGCCCTAACCCTAACTCACCTAACCCACCCTAACCCTCATGTCCACACAATCGCACACTTACCTGAACCTGAACCATAACTTTCCACCACAGCACTGAAAATACCGAAGCAACAGAAACGGACAACCGAATTCTTTCCCTAGGAAAAAAATTGGTTTTCTGTTTCTTCGATAATTTCAGCGTTCACTGAAAATGGGTCGATATCAGAACACTCGAAATTTTAAACATTTGGTGTTCTAATATAGACCCGTTCTGTCAGTAAGCCAGTTTACAACCCACCTGACAGCACTGCTTAGGTTTCTAATTGATGCTGTATCACCTGGGTCATAGTCATGTTCTTACCCCTCTGTACTGCCATATTGGCATAGTGTTGTAAAACTTTACTAATAGTTAACATTTCTGGACAGTAAAATATGCATTTTCTGACAGAGGATTTTTTACTGTATCATATATATTTCTAATTAACTTTTTAAATACCTTGCAGCTGTTAATAAAAAAACAGTTATCTCAATATTTTTGTGTTAATTGAAATAACTCAGTGGACATGCTGAGGCAATCATCTTACTTTCAAGAGTGATCTTATCTCTACATTACAAATTTTACATTACACCTAAGGCAGAAGACTAATTGTCAAAGATGGAGAATTAAATGTTAGTGACAGATGGATGAATAAGAAGGAAACAGCTATAAACCGTCATAACAAGCAAGTCCATAATGCATAACCAGTTACCCATTTCACATTTCCAAAATAAAGTGGATTAAAATAAAATAAAGAGCAGTACTTGATGGTACATGAAGGTGCTTGTGAAGAAAATTCCTACAGCTAGCTCCTCTGCCTTCTTACACTGGATAGGAATATGGCAAATTTACCTGTCTGTAAAGCTGCAATTGATCCTCAAAATTGTGAGAGATAATAAAGAAATCTTTGGAATTCATTAAGGATTCCGCAAGGTGTACATTATTGGTAAATGCACCTCAATTTTGAAGTCATCAACATTCCTACCATGGTCATTTCACATGAAGACATCCAGCACCATGGTTGGCTGTCTCCCCAGCCATGCAAGATGCTAATGAGGCAGTCTGGGGGAGAGGCGTATGCTAAATAGCCATGTGCTCACCTATGAGGAAGTATTTCAGCACCAAGTGATTTATAGAATTACGCAGCCATGTAGATTAGCATGGTTGCTCCTTGTACCACATCTTATTGAACATGACCATGTTCACCCATCATGGTAGTTGTAAGTGCTGAGGAGTTTAGTGGTAAGGTAGAAATAAAAGGAGTGTGTGTGTGCGCGCGTGTGTGTGTGTGTGTGTGTGTGTGTGTGTGTGTGTGTGTGTGTGTGTGTGTGTGTGTGTGTGTAAGAGGCTGTATGTGAGTGAATGTGTGTGTGTGACTAGATGAGAGACAATGGTAGGTAAGTAAGGAGGTAAGTTAGGCAGAAGTGTGTGTGTGTGTGTGTGTCTAAGGGTGAATAGATGACTATCTGTGAGTGCAATCAGACTGGAAGAAAACTATTGTGTGTGTGTGTGTGTGTGTGTGTGTGTGTGTGTGTGTGTGTGTGTGTGTGTGTGTGTGTGTGTGTGTTTGCACATATGTGAAGAGTTGGGGTGGCTGAAAAACTTCCGGACACCTCTAGACTAATGAGTAAAGTCTGCAACATTGGGTGGGGAGAACCACTGCTACCAGGCATAACATATTAAAGGACTGCCAGAGTGGCACATACACAGTATGGGATAGGGGGTGTGGGGAAAACTAGGCACAAGGAATAACTTATTAAAGGAGTTCCTGAGCTGCACGTACACAAAACTTGGATTGGGGTGGGGTGGGGCTCTAACCACCAGGGATAACTCATTAAATGAGTACCTGAGCAGAACGTGCAAAGTAGCAGGGATTTGGGAGAAGTGAGAACACTAGGCACCAGGGATGTTCAGTATGGTACACCTTGAAGGAAGCTGTTTTGTGTGTGTGTGTGTGTGTGTGTGTGTGTGTGTGTGTGTGTGTGTGTGTGTGTGTGTGTGTGTGTGTGTGCATGTGTGTGTGTGTGTGTGTGTGCATGTGTGTGTGTGTGTGTGTGTGTGTGTGTGTGTGTGTGCATGTGTGTGTGTGTGTGTACATGTGTGCACGTGAGAACAGCACATGCACCTGCATGGTGGGTTGGAGAGGCATTCATACTTCTTCACACCCATAGACTAATGAGCAGAGTCTGCAACATCAAATTATGGGTACCACTACCACCAGGGATAACTTATTAAAGGAGTGCCTAAGTGGCATGTAACAAGGAATGGAGATCAGGGGATTGGGGGAACACTGGGCACCAGAGATATTCAGTATAATAGCCCTTGAAAGTGCATATTTAAAAATAAAGGTGCAGGGAACCAAGAGATACCAGGGACAGACTTCAATAAATAAATACATGAAAACAGGACTAAGGGGGTGAAGGACCCTAAACTGTGTACCCTTGACACACAAAACACCTATGTTAGTGAGTTGCACTAAATGATATAGTGCACCACAGGATTTTTTTTAACATATATTGTGGATCTTGGGCAGTATGCAGTGCCTGCAATATTTTGTGTCAAAAGGGAGAGGACTAGGAAACATAATGCATACCTCTAAATCACAAAGGATAACAGCTTTTGCAATAGCATGTATATGTAGAAGGATATGAAGTGTAAAACTTAAATATCTGGGGCTGAAGACTGACTGTACTCATCAATAAATTGCCAGGATGGGGAGAAATAGACATTATGGATATTCTGACAACAGGGGGATGTATGGGGTATATGGTGTTTGTGTATATGTGTTTTACTGTGAGCTTGAGCGCGCGCGCGTGTGTGTGTGTGTGTGTGTGTGTGTGTGTGTGTGTGTGTGTGTGTGTGTGTGTGTGTGTGTGTGTGTGTGTGTATGTGAGAGAGAGAGCTTGATTGAGGGATGCCTGTGCTAAAAAGATGCATTTAGCTGATCACACATACCAGCTTTTTAAGTGTGTGATAGAGTGATAGTGCAGTAATGGAGATGGCATATATAATTTGCAGGGAGTGTTGGAGCTGTAGTTGGGGCTTGCTCCCTACAAAAAAAGTCCAACTTTGTTTTTTTCTGCTTTTAAATCAGACAATGCTTTAGCAGCTGTGTTCAAGCACTTGCTGCTCAATATTTTTTTGATATATGGACATACATCCATATATGTCTATATGGAACTATGACAATCCATCGATCAACTAACTGATAGCAAAAGAGCATGTGTATTACAATTTCTCAGATATGCATTGCACTGCTCAGCAAACACATTGCAAATGCACATTATCAAAACAGCCTATAAAATGAAATTTTGAACATACTTCTGCTTACTGCTTGAGCAGAAGCCACGCAATGGAAACTGTGGAACACCCACATCCCATCCCCAGAGTACTTGGAAATGTGTTTCTGACTGTTAAATCTCAAAGGGGAAAAGATATACTTTTGGCAGAGGGTTTTTATACAATCTGGAAAAAGTGAAACCAGATACAAAGTACTCAGCTTGCTAATATAAACTGCCTAGGAAACACAAGCAGCAAGCAGTCAGTCTACCTTCTGTAGCTTTTGAGCAGTTTGGAAGGTCACTGATGCCATCATATCATCAGCAACCATGCCTACTGAGTCACTGGATTCCATTGTTTTAACAAGTAGGCACACCCCAGCTGTGTAAAATTCAATATTTGGCATATAGATGCTTTTATTTGGGCAGCATATCACTAATTAGTGTAGGCTTTTCCCCAGATTGCCTCATTAGTCTCTAACATGATTGCAGAGACAGCTCACAGTGGGTGGTTCACATCTTCATGTGAAAGCACCCTGGTAAGGATATCTATGAATTCAGAATGCTATGGAACTAGCGAATGCCTATGGCTGAAAACCATGGAATCCAGGGACATACCGTGCGTGGTTGTTGATGCTATGATGACATCAATGACTGCAGAATCTGTGATGAACTTTCCAAGCAGGAAGTGTTTGGATGAGCATATATACAGACTGTGACAAAAACAGCTCTCTACAATGACCACTGTCTTGACATTTGACAACATAAATCTGTCGCAATGGACTCTGAAAAATAATTAATTTATATTTAAATGTTTATGCATCACTTCATGAAGTATAACCATTTTAATAATCAGTACTGCACAAAACCTTAGGGGTCTGGCATCAGCTACACTATGACTCATAGACGCAACATACTTACAAGGGGTAATGTCTGCAGACACTTATACAGTCTGCATGGCTTTTTTGGTGAGTGTGGACCTGCACAGACTCACCCATTGCTGTTTGTAGTCATGTCTTGTAAAGTTGATGTATTTCATATGTGAGACCATATGATTGAGAGCCACATGAACACAAATTGGAAAGTTGAACCTGCTTCTCCTCTGGAAGTCGGAAACAGAAAAGACAGTCCTGCACCCCTCATCTGGAGGCTATGCACCCACACCCCTACATATAATATATATACCAACACTGAGATTGCTTCAGTGAGGAAAAGGGAAAACACCCAACCCCAAAAATACCAGTGTCCAGAAGAGAAGCCAGATTGACATTCCAAGTTGTGATCATGTAAAACAGACCACACCATAAGTCATACAAGGCATACAACATATTATTTTATGAAGTTGATGAGATATTTAATATGCTGAATGCATCACCTAGGAGTATATTCATTTTATGTGACTACTAACTAGCACCAATTAGAAGTATTGCTAAAAACATTGGGAGGGCAGAGAGTAAGGGATGCTTCTTCGTTTTTTTCAGAATACATGGAGGAAGATTCAACATCTCAATCTACCCACTTTTATGGATTAAATAGTGTTTTCCAGTTAGTAGTTAAAAAATCTTGGTCACAGCATACTTGTTGGAACATGAACTTATTGAAACATACAAACAATTAGCAGAGTGTTCTCCAGAAGAGGCACAGCCCGTCCTCAAGTACTTTGAAAAGGTGTACTTGTATGGTGAGGTAAAACAGCTGCAACCAAGGAACTGTTGCAAGAACCTTCCCTCCTATCTTCCCTATCTCTGGAATGAATCTGAGCTAAATATATTCTGTTTACCATAGACACAAAAATTTTTGGAGGCCTAGAACAGGCCCTATCAGATGAGGGAAGTGCAGTTCAAGCAGGTATTTGCAAAATGGGATGTGTATAATAGAGTATATTTTCTTCCTGCATTAGCACATAATTTGAAGTTATAGTTGTGTTATTATGTCTGTTTATGTGTGGATCTATGTCTTGAAAATGTAAAATGCTATTATTTTGTTCTGGTATTGAAGTGATCACTTGTGTATGATAGGAGTTATTCTCTCCACATCTGCAATGTTGGGAAGAAGCATTCTTATTTCTGAATGCTGCTGCCCTTTCTAGTGGATTTGGACTGATCACCTACTGACTGGTATGTAGGCACAATAACTTTGTGTGGCAAATCTTTTGGTTGGCATTCACTGTCACATTGTGTGTTATCAGAGTGGGGTTGTGGGTTTTCAAGATTGTTTGTTGTATCATTGGGGATCAATTAAATGCATCATCCATCAAATGCTGTTTCAGTGGCCTGGGTTGTCAACAGTAACTTTTAACAAAAAAAATGCTTGATCAAATTCAGAGGTGACAAACTGTCATAGCTCCATATGCATGCATATACATACATATATGCATACGTACATATACACACAACTCTGTGTGTGTGTGTGTGTGTGTATGTATATATATATATATATATATATATATATATATATATATATACGTATGTATGTATATAGATGGATAAATATAGGTTATGTTTCATCAGATACTTAGCTTACAGAAAAAAATGAGTGTGTGTGTAAATATTCCAGTGTGTGAATGTTCAAATGCATGAGTGATCCAGTACTGGGATATAAGACACTGGAAGATGCATTAATTGAGATGAGTGCAGGTTTGGGGGTGGCAATGTGTGAATGTTAGCTGGTTAAGGTTACAGTGAGGGTTAGAGAAGGGGATGGATGTGTAGGAATTGTGAGAGAGTGTTTGCAGCTAAGGGTCAGTGTTAGTGTTAAGTAAGAGCATAGATTTAATTCTGTACATGTGCTGATGCTTGTGGTATGTGTTTGAATCTGCCTTATATAGTGATACTGTTACAGAAAAGTGTTTTTGAAGGCAAAGTTGTGGTTAAGGTTAGAGTTAGCAGACAATAATGTGGTGCAGAAAGTTGAGCCACACACAAACCACTAAAATTTATCCTCTTACCTAGCTGTTACTGTATCCCTAATCAGCAAACAATTACCCTCAAGAATCTATCCTTTGACTTATCCTTACTCTAACCCTAACATACAAACACTCAGACATACTCCCATCCAAACCCATTTACCAGAAAAAATAAATATTAAAACTTCCTCCACTCAATGTAAAAGGACTTGACAAACCAAACACTCTGTTGAAGAAAACTACTTTTTGGCAGAGTGTCTGTCACCCATAGCTATCTGTCTTATGACTCTCTGATGTACTTAAACTTACCTTCACCTACCCATTGGTCTAATTTTATCATGAAGTATGTAATATCCTTTGTTAGTCTAAGGTCCAATGGGAGCTTATTCAAAAGTCTACATATAGTTTGTATCAGATTGTCTTGACTAGATGTACTTGACTTAAAAATATTTTATTTTTGCTAAATAAATAACCATTGCCCCTTTGTGCAATGTAAAATCTATGTTAAGATACCAAGTCAGAAGCAACAGCTGCTAATCAAGCCACAATTGCTGTCTGCTTCCATTCTGCAAATCCATTTGTTTTATGTAGAGTTTGTGATACCAAAGTTTCTGTTTCTCAACTGGTTTCTTTCCTGTGCAGCAGTAGGTAATGTGGACTTGTAGTTATATGCTTAAATTCCCATTAGTTTAAAAACGTTTCTGTCCCAAGATCTTAAATCATGTGCCATTGTTTGAGACAATATTAAGTATGTTTTATCTTGCAAAATATAAACCACAGTATACTTATTACACTGGGACCTGTAGTAGCTGCCAGGCTAAGCATTTTATTGTAGCTGAAATAATAATCTATATAGCTGCATGGCTTTTTTGAAGTGAAACAGATATCTGTCCATTCTGTTGCATGGAGTGGGATATTTTTTCACTACCAAGAAGATATATATTTTTTTTCATTGTTTATCACTCCTTCTTTTCTAAATTATCATGTTAAGTACACACAGTGCAGTTCTGCACCATTGTTTCACGGTGATGCTCTTCCTGGCCAGTACATTACATCTCTAGTTCTCTTTGCTTCCATTACTCCAAGATGCAGCTCAAGCATTTCCTGTTCCTGGTTGATTAGATGCAGTAATCATGTCAGCTTTTATTCCCATCTTAACAAACAGGGTTTTATTTCTTTTATGACTGATGAGTGTTGCTCTAGTCAGCCTCTCAGTGCAATTTCTTTCAGTACCACATTTGTACTACAGCATCAGTACACATTTGAAATCCTACGTTTTCTTTTACCACTGGTAAATTCAGTATCACTTAACACATGTCTAGCTCTTCTACCAAATATTCATTCTTTGCTTGTAACCATGTTCTTTTTTATCACACATGCTACATATAATTCCTTGTGCTGTCTGTATTCTTGTTTCAGGCCATACTTCTGCAGATTAATAAACATCCATTACTATAGTTGTGGTTCCTTGAGCAAAGCCATTCTGTTTTGCAGTGGATTATATTTGGTCACCATTTTCTCACATCAATACACTATTGCTAACAGTTTTCTTTATCTGAATACATCTTTTTCATATATCTGTAAATACTCTTGATCCATAGGTAGCTGATATGTTTCCTTGAAAGATGACAGCTTATAAACTATTCTGAATTGCAGCTACTTGTAACATAGCTGGCTTACTTACTTCATAATGTTTCAGTGTTGTAGAGCCTTTTGCTATTAGTTTCTTAATTATCTCAGAATTTATTTCCTGTTCATAGCTCCACATGCAAGCTACATTTTATCCCACCAGCTTTTTAAAGAGGTATATTTTTCCACGTACATTAAACACAAACTCTGCGTCTTACTGTACCAATCTAAAATATCTCTACTGCCTGTATTCTGGCTTTGCCATATAGATTATAATGTTGTATTACTCTGAGTCTAGTTGAAGTTTTTCTGATGTTAGAATATGACGTATATGTTTCATATTTTTTTACTCTTACTCCAACTGAATTTAAACGTGTACTGTGCTGTCTTAGTCTCTTCAACTATTGTTATCAGTCTCTTGTCAAGCTCTTTGGGAATCTGGCCCCATACTGCTTGTCCACAACAATGTTTATACCTACAATTACAATACATTTGCTTCTGAAGAAATATCAAATGGAAGTTTAAAGAAGCATTTCTAATTATGTATTTAATGTACTAAACCTGGAGCTTTCTGCATCTAGCTTTGTCTGGACACAATTTCTGGTTAGCATCTAATACTGAAGAAGAAAATAAGTAGTATAGCTAAGATCACTCCCTCAACAATCAGCAATGGGTGATGCTTTCTTTTAACCAATTTATTCTGATCATTAAAATAAGAAAGTGTGTAAATCTTGCCATGGTTGATAGCAGAGACTTTACCACTGATCACTGCATATGAGAATCTTGTCAAATATGACAGCAATGACTATACTATTGATCCATTATAGTGACTGTTTCATGTTTCTGAACTTGCATCTAATCTTTCAGTTCAGTTAAACCCTGTCATTTTCTTTTCAAGAGCTTCAAGTACCATTCTTGGACCTTCTTGCTTATTTAAAAATAATATTCATCTGACAAGCTTCCTAACACTGTAAATATATTGGCATAAGCATGCAGGATATAATTGCTACTGTACTGCATAGAATTAAAGGTGGCTTTCCAACTATGTGCCTGTTCTTGTACATATTTCTTAGGTACTTGTATACTGAATACGTTTTACCATTATCAGCTTTTCACAAGAAAAGCAACCCAAAATAACAGGTAAAATACATTCCTTATTCATCACTAATAACTGAAAGAGTATCTTATGCATTTTTATTTTTTCATTCACATATCAATAGCTTTTGATCTATTGGCTGTACCTGACATTCAGAACACAGCAATAATATGCACATTATTTCTTATCATTACTCTGAGTTTAACTATTTTAAAAGAACTTACTGGCAGTACCTCCTTATCTTTGAACTCATAGTATCAACTCTTTTAGATTTCATAGTGTAGCTATGTATTCATTTTCTTGTTTTGACCCAATAACATGTAAATTCATTTGAACACTATTATGTTTTCAAGTTTGCATGTCTTTATGAAATGATTCATTTTGTCACACCTTCTACAAAACTGATTTATTGCTAATTATTTCTTTCACACTAAGTGCACAAGGCTTGAATTTCAATTATAATATGCTTCAGTTGTACTAAATGACTCTCTTTATCACTGTTACTGTGCATTTTCAAACCTTGCTCTTCTTGCTTCATTTATACTTGTCATATTTTATATTGTATTTCATTTTCTTTGGTTAAGTCTTCCATATCTCTGCTCATAAATTCAGAGATGTGAATACAACAATGGACTTTGAAAAGGTCATTTCTGCTTCTGTTTAAAGCCTCCCCTTGCCTGAGCATACCATTTACTATTCTGTCTTTTATTCATGAATTACTTAACTCATAACATTTGAAGTCTTTGTCTTGGTTCTTTAACAACACTAATTCTTTAACACACTAACATAAGCATCTACAATTTTCATTAAGCCCTGGTTTCTTGTAGAGATTAAATGGTGGATGCATGATACAATCATTTCTGAATATCTCCCTTAGCAGTGCAGTTCTACTTTTATTCTCTTTGTCTTCTTGAATGCTAAAACTAATGAATGCACACAAGTCTTATCTGCGATATGCAACAACATAGTACAGTGTACCTCTACATACTACTTGCCTATACTGCTTACATGAAGGGATGAATTGAATTCTTGAACCCAAAGCTTCCACTTTTGTGCTAAATTACATTACATTGCATTGCATCACAGCAAGAAAATGTTTCACAGTTACTCTTGAAATATTTGCCTTAAGAATGAAAGAGTGCATTTCATGAGAAAACAAAAACAAAATAGTGACTTTAAATAAATTTGGGCAGGGCAGAGGTACAGCAGTTAATGATATCGCCTCACAACAAGAGGTTCTTCGGTTTGATTGTTGGCTAGAGTGCCTTATGTTTAGAGTCTGCCTGTCCTACCTGCGTTTGTGTGGGTTTTCTCCGGGTAGTCTGGTTTCCTTTCAGATTCCAAAAACATTGCATCTGTATTATTTCTCCCTGGGCCTCTGCTGAAAATAGACTCTTCCCTAGTCGGACTTCCCTGGTCAATAAATGTTAAATAAATAAGTAAATAAATAAATACATGTTGGACTGTGCACTATATTTCTGTTCCAGTTCTTCAACTATCTAGGAACAAATAAACATGTTTACGTCTGACACCATGCAACATTTATAGCATTTATCAGAATTCTCAAATGACACTGGACTGTGAATCTGTTAATTGTTTCCATGAGAGTTTCATTCTGACTTTTGACTTATGGAAGGATCATGTGACATAATAACCTATGGATTTACTGGCAATTTCTTAAAGCTCCTCCGACTGTCAAGGTCTTTGGAGAGCATGGCCAAAGTTTACCTGTCCAGCCAGGTTCTGTGGTCATGGCCAAATGCAACAGTCTGGTAATGGGAGAAAAGAAGCAAAGATATTGTAGTAATATCCCCTGGGGTTATAATAAGTTATAGCTGTGGGGATTTCTTCTTTTAGCTACATTTCATTGTAACCATTCATTATCTTATTTCTTCAGAAAACTGTACCTCTAATCAATGTGCATCACTGTAATAGCTACCAGTAAGTGATTTTCTGTTGATTGTCCACAACAGGCAAGACTAGTAAAAGGTCTTGTATTGTTTATGAAGGGCACTGGATGTATTTAATGGTTGCTGTGAAATTTAGATTTATGAAGGAGTGAATTCATTTTGTACTATTTTTTCTACATTTTTTATGTTATATTAAATGTTATTATTTATTTATTTATTTATTGGCATGTGTTAACCTGGATAGTCCACTGGGCCAGGAATAGCCCATTTTCAGTGGGGGCCCAGGGAGAAAAGCTCCACAGTGCAATGTACAAAATATAAAATATAAGATCTGAAAAAGGGTAAATGTTTGCAACTATATATCTCAATAATTATGCACAGGAAAAGTAAAATAAGAAGTGTAAACAATGCAGGTGAAAATAAGATTTACCAATAGTTGCAAATGCAGTGTTGTAATACAGAATAAGGCAATTTCAGATAAAAGGTAGATATTGTAAAGCACATATGTTGTACAGTTGTGGGATGCATACAACATTGAGAGGTTAGTGGATGTTACAAAAACCAGGGAAGAAAATGTTTTGAGCAAGTGAAAGCATGTTCACAAAGTCAAGTATTATAGGGTGAGGAGTTGGAGCCAGAGAAGATCCAGATTGTAGAGTGGTAGAGGTGAGGAGAGCTTTTGAATGAAATTTTTTTTGGTTAAATCTAATAGTTAGTGGTAAGGTGTTTCAGGCTTTGGCAAAAGAAAAAGTATAAGTAGTTGGACAGCAGGTTGGATAGGTTTGTGTACTTGCAGAAGGAGTTGACTCTGAGATCTAAGAGACCTGTTAGGTAGATAGTTGCTGAACAATGAGGAGAGAGCAGGACAAGAAGAGGGTTTGTATATTATTTTATGGGCTGTTGTTAGCTGCAGGTAGAAAAGATAGTGTGGGAGTCCAAGCCATTTGAAGGAGTGTAAGGCTGTACAGTGATGGGTTGAATGTTTAGCATTTATAGCAAAGCTGGCTGCTTTGTTATAGCACATTTGAAGCTTAGCTTTTAAGGAGTATTGAAGGTTAGTTAGTAATGGAGCACCATATATGGGAGTGGGAAGTAGGTAAGTAGTGGCAAGGGTCTGTTTGGTGGAGAGGCTAAGAAAGTTATTGTGTCTGTAAAGAATACCAAGTTTTTGGTAAGGTTTTTTTTATGTTATTCTGGATGTGTACATCGAATTTGAATTGGTCATTAATTATTACTCCTAGAAGTTTAGTATGGGTGACAACTTCTATTACTGTTTTGCTTTGGGAGAAAATGGAAAACTGAGACTTGTTTATAAGCATTTTTTTCCTTGGGGGTGAAAAGAAGAAGTTTGGATTTATTAGGGTTAAGGGACAGGTGATTGTTCCTGAGCCAGGATTCTCTAGATGTAAATGCCAATTTGGAGACATGCTGAAGATTGGACAAGGAGCTGGCAGAGCAGATGATGGTCGAGTCATCAGAGTATTGTATTAGAGAGCATTGACTGCATGATGATTGGAGGCTATTAATAAAGTTGCTGAAGAGGAGGAGACATAAAATGGAGCCTTGGGGAACAGCAGTGGGGTTCGGGTAAGAGGAGAGGGAGTTCTTCCATTTAACTGACAGTTGCCTCTCTGATAGCTAGAGAACCAGTTAAGAGAGGGAGGAGAGACACTAATTTTAGACAGCTGGCACAGAAGTAAGGGGTGAGAAACTGTATCAAAAACAAAGATAAGTCTAGAAGTAGGGAAGAAATTATTTTGAGTCTCAGGCTTTGTTGACTATATCCATGAAAGGGATATATGCCATATGATCAAGTTTCCAGAAACTTGAAATTCATACAGACGAGATCATAAAACTCGAACATCAAAAAAAAAACCCCACAAAAATCTACTCTTTTTGCATTTATACAGGAGGGCAAGCCCTCCTGTACCCCCTATGTGGGGAGCTGTGTCCCCTCTGCAAATTATATTTATCTACTCCAAGACTGAACAACAGTGAAGAAAAGGGTACATTTCCAGATTCTCGCTGTACCCTGATCTCCATTCTAAAGCTTTGAGTTTTCAAAAACCTGATCATATGGTCTCGACCATATGAATTTTAAGTTTCTGAAAACTCAGTCAACTGACAGGGATCCCGTGAAAGATATCAAGATGGTCAGGGTGCTATGACCTGGCCTGAAGCTGTGCTGTGGTGGGGTTAAGATGTGATTAATGAGCAGAAAGTTTAAGAGTTGAATTTGAATACATTTTTCGAGGAGTTTGGAAATGGGGGAAAGAATGTCAATAGGTCGGTATTTAGAGAGATCTCCTTTATGCAGGGGTAGAATAAACACTTTTTTCAGATTTTAGGGACATAGGATTCAAGAATATAACAGTTGACAAGTATACTGATAGGGTAGGTGATGGCATCAACAGCTAACTTTAAATACTCTGTGGGAAGGTTGTTGGTTGCAGTGGCACTAGGTTTGAGTTTTAATTAATTAATTAATTAATTAATTAATTAATTAATTAATTAATTAATTAATTAATTAATTACATTTGTTTACCAGATAATGTCCAACTGTTCAAAGTGCCCTTTTAAAGCAGAGACATGGGGAGAAAAGCTCCAGAAACATAGATATACAAAGGCATATATAAAGCAGCATACAATAAGATTACAAAATCATACAGAGATACATTAACAATTTGTAGTAAAAACATGCATAGTAGATTTTTTCTACACTCCAATGAGTTGTGGGAGTGTCCTCATCCAAAGGTTATGATGATGTGTGAGAGCTGCATGTAGTGTGATGGGGGGGCAGGTTAGTCAGGAGGAGAACAGGAGCATATCCAGTGAGTTAAGAAGTATTGTTTTAGTGCCTGTTTAAAGTTTTGAGTATGATCAATGGATAGAATAGGTTGTGGAAGAGAGTTCTAGTATTTTGCAATTTTGTAACAGAATAAGGAGTCACCATGTCAGTTGTGTGATTTGTTTACTTTAAGTAGCACTTTGTCTGCTGACCTGAGAGAATTAAGGTTTTTATAGGGTTAAACAAGGTTAGATAGAGATGGGCAGTGATTAGGTTTATACATCAATGTATGGGCAGTTAATAGGTGGTTTAATGTAAGTAAGTTTGGGAGTTCTAGCCAATTTAGTTGTTCTAAGGCAGTGCAGTGATGAGCTTTTGGGGGCTGGTTAGCTGCAAATTTGGCTATCTTGTTATAGCATGATTCAAGGTTATTCATTTCTGTTTTGCAAAGGTTTGTAAATATTTGAGAACAGTAGAGTAGAGTAGTGAAAATAACAGGTGGGTTCTTGCTGTTGCAAGTCTAGCATGATCTGTAAGAAAAGGTTTGGCTCTATAGCATGTACCAAGTTTATATGGACCTTTTTAATTGTCTGCTATATGTTTGTTAAATTTCAATGCATTATCTATAGTAATCCCAACCAGTTTAGTGTGTTCAACAGGTTCTATTTTTGTGTCATTTGAGGAAAAGATAGAGAGAGGTGGAAGATTAGTTAGAGATGAAGGATTTGAAGACTATAAGCTTAGTTTTATTGGGATTTAGTATAAGTTGATGGGCAGCTAGATATCTTTCAATGTTGCTGAGGGCAGTGTGAGTTTTTGTTTGAAGTGCTACAATAGTAGGAGCAGAGCAGATGAGAGGAATCATCTGCATAATGTATAATATTGGCAGGGTTAGCAGCTTTGCTAAGGTCATTGGTAAAAATGGTAAAAAGTGGTGGCCCGAGAATTGATCCTTGGGGAACTCCTACAGAGATAGGAAGCTGAGAGGAGAGATTATTATCCCATAAGGTAGTCTGTTGCCTGTTTGAGAAGTAGCTGTGGAACCAGGTCAGGGCTTCAGGGCAGAAGTTGTAAGTGGTCAGTTTATTTAGGAGGATTTGATGGGATACTGTGTCAAAGGCTTTTGACATGTCAAGAAAGGTTGCAGAGACAAGTTGGTTGTTGTTTCTGAGGTGACTAATGGAGTTGATAAAACTAATGAGGGCTGTACTAGTGCTGTGTTTTGATCTAAAACCATGTTGTGTATCAGATAAAAAGTTATTCTTTTGGAAATAATCAATTATTTGTTTGTGGATACACTATTATAGGATTTTAGCTAGAGGTGAGAGTATGGCTATAGCTCTCTAGTTAGCTATATCTTTAGAGGGGCCTCCTTTATGAAGTGGAATGATGTGGGATATTTTCCAAAGAGTGGGTATGTATTGTTCAGTGATAGAGCAGTTAATTAGGATGGATATAGGTTAGGCAATAGATGTGGTAGCTATTTTCAAAAAGTCTCCAGGTAGTTGATGAGCAGCGAGGGTACATGGTTTTATTTTAGATAGTAGGCTTTGTATGTGGATTGTTTTGATGGGTTCAAATTTAAAGTAGGTATGTGGTAGAGTAGAGGGTGAGGGTACGGAAAGAGGAGAGTTAGTAGTGTTGTCTAATAAGGAGGTTATTGAGGTAATAAAGTGGGTATTAAATTGGGTGGCAATAGAGTCTGAAGTATTATTGGTTGTTGGGACTGGTGTGGTGGGTTTTCCAGTGTTTAGAAGGAGGTTGACGGATTGCCAAAATCTTTGTAGATTTGTTTGATATTTTAGTTAGCAAGTTTGAAAGTATGTTTTTTGTCTAGTTTGATTTGTTTCTTAGCTTAATTTCTAAGTTGTTGGAAGGTTGGGAGATTAGCCTCACTTCTATTAGAGAGATAGAAGGACCATGCTTTGTCTCTTTGCCTGAGTAATAATATTGCTTCTTTTGCTAACCATGGGAGTTTTCTGGTTTTGGTGTGAATTTTTCTAAGTGGGACAAGCTTATTTAAGGTTAGCAGGAAAATCTTATTAAAGTACTGAATTGCTTGTTCCATTTGTAAGGTTTTTAGTGGCGCCCAGTTTTGTTGTTTTAAGACAGTTTGAAAGATGGATGGAGAAAACTGTTTTTTATTTCGAGTGTAGTGGTAAGTGATATTACCACAAATGTTTGAGTTTTTTCTTATTGGGTATGCTGGGAGATGATCCCTTAAAGTGTCAGGTAGGCAGCCAGCCTCATAGTTGATGTTAGTTCTATTTGTCGGAATGAAATCAAAGGTGGAATGTCTATTTGTATGCTTATCTGTGCAGGTAGGATGGTGTATATTTTGGTGGAAATTATATAGGTTTACAAAATGTGTTGGTGTATTGGAGGAGCAGGTGAGCCAGTCTAGGTTAAAGTCACCAAGTACTACTGTTTCATGACTAAAGTTAGAGGAAGCCCATTCAAGTATATTTTCAATGTTTTGTAGATTATTTAAAGGAGGGAGGTAGATAGCTATGATGATGATAGATTTGTGTTGATTTATATTGACCCTGGCAGCTAAAATTTCTGAACTAGGGGGTTTAGGTGTGATGGAGTTCAGTTGTACTAGTTTGAGGTTATTATTACATATGATAGCAATGCCCCCACCACATTTTGATAATCTATTCTTTCTAATGATTCTATATCCATCAGGAAGTATTTCTTCCAGTTTTATATGGGGCTTAAGCCAGGTTTCTGTTACAATGGCTATGTCTGGGGTATAAAGGGCCATGGCTGCATGGAATTTGTGAACTTTATTTAGAAGGCTTCTGAGGTTGAAATTTATAATGAGAAGGTCTGAAGTACATTTTTTAGAGGTAGGGTAGCTGCAGGGGGATGTTAGTATTTGTGGTTGGTGGAGGGGGTTGGTTAGAGAAAGTAGTAAGATTAGGGCCTTGGTTGTGATGGATGTTAGATTGAAGTTTAATGTGGGTTAGGTACTACAGGATAAGACATTTTGTTTTGGAGAATAGTTTATTGTATGTATAACGTTTATTAACAGGATTGTGTGTTTGAACGTATCTTAGAGAAAAGAATAGTGCTGGATGGGGGCAAATAGCTGAGGAGAGATATAAATAAGGGATTTACTCTGACAGTGGACTGAGTTTTTGGGCGAAGTTGGAGAGGTGTAGTAAATTAGATGATAGGAGTGGTATGAGGACAGATGTAGGGTCAGGGACAGTAGGGCTAAGAAAATTGTGAGTGAGATAAGTTTAAAAGAGGGCATGGTTGGTAGTTATTTTCTTTGAAGATAAGGGGTTGGGGTAGTGGCTAATAGAGGAGTGAATGATGCAGAAAGTTTGTGTACTGAAAGAAAGATACTTGAAGAGGTTATATTTAGACTGAATGAGATAAGTGTTTGAGGTGGGAAATTGGTGCTATAGATAAACAGGTAAACCTGAAATGGTAACGATGGTTTCAAGCTAGAGTAAGGCTAGAGTAAGGATACAGGTGGCAGATGGGGTAATGTCCTGTAGTAGTAGGAGAGAAATATAGTATATGGTTTTTGATGCAAGAGCTGAGATATAACAGGTGAGAGGAGGGAAATAGTTTGATTGAGGTTGTAGAGTGGATGTTTTAGGATAAGGTCATGGATGGGTGTGGCTTGGATAAGTATAATTTGCAGGAGAGTAGGGGTGGGTGGGAAAGTGGGTAGAATAGGGGAGAGGAGCAGGGCTACACCCAGGTCAGGGAATCACCAAAGAAGTCAATCAGTCAGCTAAAAGAATTTTTGGGTAGAACAGGTAAAGGAGTGGGAGCTAGAGTGTTATTTAATGAAAAGAAAAATAAAACACTATAACTAAGAAGGAGTCAGTAAAAACAAGAGGCAGAGGGTGCTAGTTACACTCATGTACAGGTAAGCTGTATCTGCACTAGAATACAAATACAAAGCAGCAGGACACAGCACAAGGTATAGACAAATAGAGAGGAGGCAGGGGTAGTAGAAAGAAAAGGCTGGAGCAGTAAAAGAAGGGAGATATAACTAGGTAAAAAGTACAGTACAGTAAGGGAAAGGGAATACGGATAAGAAGTGGGAAGAGGAGAAAAATATAGTTTAGGCTGCTGGGTTCCTCAACCATTGCTGAAAACAAGCACCTAGTGAGTTTAGCTGTACTAAATCATTTACATCTGGGAAAAACAGCACATACTTAAAGTTGTTGTTTGTAGTTATAGATAGCCACAAGACACGGTAGATGCCAGGACTGAGGTCTTTTTGCTGGTCCAGAAACTGTAATAGTGGCTAGAGGAGTACCGCAGGAAGATGTGTTGGGGTTAAAGTGGTTGTTTGTAGTTATAGATAGCCGCAAAATACGGTAGATGCCAGGACCAAGGTCTTTTTGCTGATCCAGAAACTTTAATAATGGCTAGAGGAGTACCGCAGGAAGATGTGTTGGGGTTAAAGTGGTTGTTTGTAGTTATAGATAGCTGCAAGACATGGTAGATGCCAGGACTGAGGTCTTTTAGCTGGTCTAGAAACTTTAATAGTGGCTAGAGGAGTACCGCATAAAGATGTATTGGGATTATTAAAGTGGTTGTTTGTAGTTATAGATAACCGCAAGACATGGTAGATGCCTGGACTGAGGTCTTTTTGCTGGTCCAGAAACTTTAATAGTGGCTAGAGGAGTACTGCAGGAAGATGTGTTGGGGTTAAAGTGGTTGTTTTTAGTTATAGATAGCCACAAGACACAGTAGATGCCAAGACTGAGGTCTTTTTGCTGGTGCAGAAACTTTAATAGTGGCTAGAGGAGTACCGCAGGAAGATGTGTTGGGGCGTTTGCACAGAACACAATCAGTGAGGAATGCACAGCAGCAAGTAAGGAAAGGATTTTTAGATAGTAGCTTTTTATGGTAGGGGCTGGAACAGGATTGATTGTGAAGAAGGACATGAGGAGGAGCGTAATAGAAGGGGAGTTGTAGATGGGATTTTATCTGAAGGCATGTCATACTGAGGTTGGCGAGAAGTTGGCAGTGATGTTTGCTGTGGAGTTAATAACATGAGAGTTGAAGAGGTCAGCCAATTGTGCAGAATATTATCTGGGAAAGTGCAAGAGTTATTATTAGTGTCAGGATTTAGGAGGGGATGAAACAGATGATCAGAATTTCTTGGGGTTATACTTGTGATTGGACTGGAGTGTTAGGAAATAATGTTTTTTATCATTGGTTACATACCTTTTTACTTGGTTGCATAGTTGCTTAAATTTTAAGAAGTCTGAGGGAATTTTTTCTTTCTACAATAGTTTCCAGATTTCGTCCATATTTCACATTAATTCTTTAGTAGATTTAGTTATCCATGGGACATGGTTAGTTTTGACACACCTAGGGCAAGGGGGTCTAAAGCTGTTAAGGGCTTTTAGAAATGTAATATTAAAGTAGCTCACTGTGTCATCTAGTGGTAAGTTTTAAAGATCCTCCAGTTCATGTTTTTCAGTAGGTCACTGAAAGATTGTTGTTTAAAGTTGGACAGGTTACGTGTGTGTTTATAATAATGTTCCTTGTGGCGGGTGGCAGAAGCTCTAAAGATAAAGGTGGGGAGATGATCTCTAAGAGTGTTTGGGAGAGAACTGTCTGTGGAGATTTTGTTCAGATCGGAAACTAGTATCCAGTCTAGAACTAGCCACTAGTGTTGTCTTTATTAAATCTGGTTGGGGTGGTGATTAGTTGAGCAAAGTTGAATAAATTAACATTATAAGAAGGTATATTAACATCACCTAGAATGATTGTTTAATTTCTGATAGTATGGGAAAAAATCCAAGCAAGGATTTCTTGTAGGACAGGAATATTATTGTTGAGGGGGTAGATAAAGCACTATAATGCAGAGTCTTTTAGATTTATTTATTTTCAGAAATTAGATTAGAATTTCAGCTTTATGGAACTGTGGAATGATATCTGTATAAGGTGTAGCACTATAGGTATTGGGGAAAAGGAGAGCATTACCACCTCCTTTTTTTATGAAGCCTATTGGACTGTATGGTGTTGAAGCCAGGAGGGAGAAATTTGGAGTCTTTAACATTAGGTTTGAGCCAGGCCTCGGTGAAAAGGAACCACTTGGCCACCATGGTAAGTAACCAAAATGGATCAAAAGTAAGCCCAGCAATGTAGGGAGCTATGTCACCCTCATCCACCCTACTTAGATATACCAAATCCAACATCGCACTAAATGGAAGAGAGGGCACAGTTCACCATGGTGGCCAAGTGGTTTCTTTCACAGGGAAAGGAATTTGTCAGTGCATGCGTTTGTTGAAATGCTACTACAGACAAATCAGCTCGGGTAAGTCAGATTTGTTTAAACATACTTTTGTTTAAACAAAGTAGACCCATACATATATATATATATATATATATATATATATATATATATATATGTATGGGTCTACCTTAAAATGCCGACAACGCATAACGCCGACAATGAGATAACCGACACAAAAACACCGAAAAATAAAAAAAAGTACAAAAACACGAAACTTCACATGCCCGACAAACCAAAATCCCAACAAACAACAAAAAAATACCTTTCCCAAAAAACAGACAAACACAAGCACACCAAAAATCTTACAAACCTACACTAAACCTTACAAACACAACTATCTATGCAGTAACCTTAACCCAAACCCTAACCCTAAGGTCCGTCACTATCGCACACTTACCTTGCCCGCACCCTAACACTAACTCACTTAATCCACCCCTAACCCTCAAGTCCATCACTATCGCACACTTACCTTACCTGCACCCTAACCCTAACTCACTTAACCCGCCCCAAACCTAAACTCCGTCACTATCGTACACTTACCTTACCCACACCCTGACCCTAACGTTCGTCCCTATCGCACACTTACCTTAACATGTCGGTGTTCTCAGCGTCGGGATTCTCAACTGTCAGTCTTCTCAGTTGTCGATCTTCCGGTGTCGTGTGTTCTCATTGTCAGCGTTCTGCGTTGTCGGCGTTTTCAGGTAGACCCATATGTGTGTGTGTGTGTATATATATATATATATATATATATATATATATATATATATATATATATATATATATATATATATATATATATATATACATACATACATACATATAGATATAGATATATATATATATATATATATATAGAGAGAGAGAGAGATGGACAGGTTAAGAGTTATAAGCAATTGAACTTTTTTTCATTTAGCTATGCTTAGCATAGGGTTAAAGTAAATGGAAGTGATCTGTATAGCATAATTCATGCTGCCTCATAGAAAAAAGCAAATAGGAAAAAAAAGAGTGATCTAATATATGGCATGTATAACTTTAGGTATGCTAACAGTTGGCTGCAAGGAACTCCATAGCACATGGTACACATTTCTTCTCAAAACTAGTCTAGGTAGCCCACCTCAAGGAGATCAAAACTGATCCGTGGTGTCTGTGCTGTATATTCAGCATTTTGTAAAACACCAAATATATTATCGGGCTCAAGTGAAGTGTGGCTGGTGCATTGCATAAAATGTAAAATATAAAATGTATAATGTATAATATGTAACACATATATATATATATATATATATATATATATATATATATATATATATATATATATATATATAAACAAACCACTTGGGAACATTACTGGATTTAGCATTATTAATTCAATTATATGATATGCATGGAAAGATGGTAGAAAATACAGAAAGTAGCAAAAGAGTAAAAGAAAATAGAAGAATAGATGTAAAAATTAGTAAAGAGTAGCTTGCAACATCTCCGACATAATGGTAAATGTCTGTTTGGCAAGCATCACGAGTGCAGTAATTAAAGAAAGGAGGAAAATGTTAAGGACCAATGCTTATCAGTCAGGCTACTGTTGGATTTTTTGGATTGTAAAAATTTATTAGATTGATATTGTGGATTTTGGACCAGTATAAATTAGCAGAACTTATATAAAACTTTGGGTTTGGGTACTCTGTTTAGGGGGAAGTGTGCCTAAATATGATAACACAGGGTGGCAATTCTGTGATAAAGTGTTTGGTACTCTGCTTAACTAGTCCCATGTCTTACAGCAATGGTACAGGTTTTAAGAAAAAGCTGTTGAGAAACATTTGCAATAACCTGGGCAGCACATGAAGTTTTGGCAGGGCTAATGTTCACAGTTCAAGACGTTCCTGTAGGTGAACAAGGAATCAGTAAAAGCAACTCACAGAGAAATATGTCAGGCATAGGTAAAGAGGTGACATGTCCTGGATTAAAAAGTAAAGATGTTAAAAGGAGCGTTGACTGAGGTGGAGGAGGAGGTGATCTTTCAGGGTGGGGTTTGGAACTTGAAAGGCAAACAACTAACAAAGATAGTTATTTAGATGCATTTATTTAATTCTTAACTTATGCAGATAGGATCAGATTGTTAGCTAGCTTGAAACAAGCTTTACCAGGATCATTGTATCAGTAGTAATCTATTCTATTTTGCCTGGGCACACTCATCAAAGTAGAAAAGAGCAAAAAAGGTCCAAGAGTTAGCAGATTCGACAGGAGGTGTAATGGAGAATGTAAAAATGTTTCTGGAATGAGGGAAAAGAACCTTTAGGCAGTAATTAGCTCTCATTCTCTCAATGATATGGTATAGGAATGAAACTGCAGTGACACATTTGCTCTTAGCAAAGCTCCAAGGAATCAGTGCCTGAAAAAAAAAAGATGTAGTTACTCTGGTGACTCCAGGAAAAGGAAAAATGAAATAAAAGAGTAGAAACTTGGAATATGTGGTTTGATGCCTTTTGCTGTTTCAAGTAACTATTGCTTTAAAAATATCTCATTATGGTCCTTTCACTGTTGGAGTAAAGGAGAAAACTACAAAGAGAATACTTCATTCATGCAGGGAGTGGGTGGCTGGGATGCTGCCAGAGATTTAAGGAAATGAAGACCAAAAGCAAGGCCTTGAGTTGGGGGGTGTAGCATATGGGCACTGTGCTGGTCATCATGACTGAGTCTGGCATATCTGACAAGAAAGCATTTGGGTTCAAGACAGGCATTCAGATAATGATATGCCTGTGCTGCTATGCTTATAATATCACTATATGTTGATGTCCACCTTGTAAGTTAAATTATTTTTTGAAGCCAATCTTTAGGATTAATCCAATTTTCAAATGTCTTTGGAGACAATGGTATGTGTCTTGAGAGGGCTGCTATGGCACTGCAAAGGCCCTTCCAGTCAATTTGTAGGAAGGAGGAATGACTCCCTTTGGTTTAATAATTTCCTCTCATGCAGTGATACTAAAGGAAGAAAGTCAGCCAAGTGGTCTATTGAAAAAAAGAACAATGAAGTTTACCAGAATATAATCTGAATAGAATAAAAGTGGCAGACTCTACTTGAGGGTCTTTACTTTGGCATCTAAACTAATGATGAAATGTGTTAATATGAAAACTTTCAAAAGTAATGTGACCTGTTACAGCTAGCTGGTAAATAAAATAAAATAAAAAATCACTAGGTAAGGTAATGTAATTTTGTTGTGTTACAGAAAGCAAGGTTTCATTTTTCTCATTGGATCTTGATCTTATAAAGGAGATATATAAGTTCTGGGTAAATCTCAGTTTGGCTTCACCAGAGTTAAGTATGAAAATGTGTGTTAAATATGCTGTCTTGATGATTTGGTAGCTATTATAAGGAAAAGGAAAATGCAGTTTCTAGGAAAAATGGGCTCACTGATTCTGCATTCTGACTGCCTCATGTCAGAAAGGAACACCAGCCACATTTGTGCTTCCATACCTCTCAACTGTCCAGAGTTTCACAGAATGTCCAGATTTTTGCCTCATATTTTTGGTCTATTTCTCATAAAATTGTGGTTTTCTGGCAAGTCACTGGCAAATCATTGAGGACTGACGTCAGAAAATAAGGTCAGACAATCGAGTTTCAGACTTCATATCCTTCAGAAAATCCATGATAATGCAAAACTTGCTATACTATTAACCTTCTAAGTTTGTAAGAACAATATTTAAAAAGTGTCCCTGTTTTTGATCCTTTCTTCCCCCATTATTTGTGAAGTTGTCCAGATTTCATGCTCTAAGATGTTGAGAGTTATGCGCTTTACTCATTTCAGGGTGACTTTACTTACTGGATAATGCTAATGCGCTGTACAATGATATTAATCCATTTTGAAAAATTCAACAGTGGACTTGGGGGGGGGGGATCTGGTGACTGGCACCCCGCTATAGTAGGATGTTCTTCGTCTTCCATTGCTGCAGTCCTGACTATTGGGTATAGTCCGCGTCCCAGTCGGCCCGAATACCAGAGTATAAGGCTGACGTCGGTCATGGCGCCTTAGACTGACGTCAGTACGTCAGGGTACTAATGCGCATGACCGACGCCATTTCCTCAGTCTTTTTTGCCGCATGGTCCGATGCAGAAGCAATTTTGCGAGTGCAGGTTGGCGTTCTGAGATTTTCCGAAACCGGAGTTTCAGACCGAAACAGAGTTGGCTAAGTAACCCGTTGGGAACATTTTGGTTTTTCTTGCCTCAGTATTTAACCGGATGTCAGAAAAGTGAATAACTGTATTTCTTGTGGGAAGCAGATACCGCATAGGGATTATCATACATTGTGTATACCTTGTTTAGGGCCTGAGCACGACGTTGTTGGTTGCCGCTCTTGTGCTAGATTTAACAAGCGCACTATTAAGAGGAGGCTAGATTGTGCTAGGTTAGTGTTTGGGAAGCGTTGCAATTATAATATGCCGTCGGATGTTCCGACGCCCGCTTCAACCAAGAAGCGCAAGGACAAAAC
Source organism: Protopterus annectens (assembly GCF_019279795.1). Classification (NCBI taxonomy): domain Eukaryota; kingdom Metazoa; phylum Chordata; order Ceratodontiformes; family Protopteridae; genus Protopterus; species Protopterus annectens. The sequence goes on from NC_056739.1 coordinate 1,563,877,579, forward strand.
AGTGAAGCCTAGGGGTGAGGAACCGGCAGTCCCGGACGTCGGTTCTTTGGAAGGCTCAGGGGAGCCAGAGGTTTTGCCAGGAGTCTCTATGGAGTCTCAGGCAGATACTTTACTGTTACAGGATGTGCCCTCTCAGGAGCTAGGCCAGGCTGAGGGGGCTTCTCAGGTAACTGTTCTTCCCTCTCTTCCCAAGGTAGTTAGGGCCTCTCCTTCTGTTGCCAAAGCTTCTTTTAGAGGTAGGCCAAGTTCAGCTTCTGTGGGGGCTTCTCCTAGCATTTCGGGCTCTGTGCCTAAGAAACATATGCTTAAAATGGCAGAAGATTTGATTACTCTGATTAGAGGTTCTATGCCCCCGCCTGATAAGAGGCCTAGGGTGGAACAGGAGTTTGATGGTTTTGAACAGTGTTCACAGGCTTCAGAGTCTTCTGTGGAAGACTTACAAGAGTTTCCTACTTATTCTGATTCTGATGTGGATGATTCCACTCCTACAGCTTCTCCTCCTGAGGATTTTTCATTTCAGAGACTCTTCACTCCATGAGGGAGCACTTTAAATGGGAAGGCCAGGATTACTCTGATTCCAGGAAAAGGCTTAGGGAATTCTTGTTTTTACCCCAGCATAGGCCCTTAGCTATTCCTCCTGTGTTGAATGTGGTGGAGGATGTTTTGCAGAGGCTTCCTGAACCCTGACTCCTTGCCTCCTGCTCCTGTTAAGCCTGATAGGTATTATAGGGTGCCCGAAGCTCATAAGTATTTGTTTAAGAGTCCTAGGGCGGACCCAGAAACTGTTTCTCAGGGGCCTAAAGGTGTTAAAGCTTCTGTGGTTAAAAATCCTGTACCCTCTGATAAAGAGGCAAGGGCTTTGGATAGGTGGGGTAAGAAAGTATATACTTCTTCCACTCTAGCCATGAGGGCGTTGAATTGTCAGTTTCATATGCTAAAATATCAGAATTATCTCCTTTCACAATTGAAATCTAAGGTGGATGCTTTGGCGGAAGGTATTGAGTGTAAAGAATTGCTGGATTTGGTTCATGTGTCTGAACAAGTGGGTAAGCATTCTTTGCAGTGTGGTTTGATGCTGTTCAGGCCTCCTCGAGGGTGGCTGCTACTAGTTCTGTTCTTCGCAGACATGCCTGGTTGAAGGATCAGAATTTAGCTGAGCATGTTAAGACCAGGATTTTGGATGCTCCTTTACAGTCTGATGTGTTGTTTGGACCGCCTGTGGAAGCAGTTTTAAAGAAAATGGAGGACAAAGCTAAGTCTATGCAGACTGTTAAAGATTTTTTGCAGGTGCAGCCTCCGAAGTTTAGTAGAAATTGGCCTGCTAAGGGGTGGACATATCCTGCTTATGGTTCCCAGTCTAGGGGTAGGTCTAGACGTGGTAGGGGCAGGGCTCAAGGTTCGTTTAGGCCTAGATCAGAGAGTTCACCTGCTCAGACTTCTGGTGAGGGCAGGGGTCAGTCCTTTCGTAAGCAGACCCAATGACCTGCCTTTTCAGCTGCCAGTGGATTCTCGTCTGGCAGCTCCTTTGGGAGGAAGACTGTCTCTTTTCAAAGAAAATTGGGATTTAATCACTCAAGACAGATGGGTGCTGGATATCATTCATCACGGTTACAGATTTTATTTCCACACAATGCCCCTTTCAAAGGCATGCCAGATGTTCCTCCTCCACAAAGAAAAGAGGCTCACAAGCAAGTTTCTCAGTTACTCCAGATAGGGGCCATTCAGCCAGTCCCTGTATCAGAAAGGGGCTTTGGATTTTATTCTCGCCTGTTCCTAGTACCAAAGAAGGGGAACACGTGGAGACCAATTTTGGATTTATCTATCCTCAACACTTATCTGGACATTCCCAAGTTCAAGATGTTGACGTTACAACAACTGTTACCTCTGCTGGGCAAAGATCACTGGATGGTAACTTTAGATCTCAAGGAAGCTTACCTTCATGTGCCTATAAGGCTAGGTTGCAGAAAGTATCTGCGGTTTCGAACTGGAGATTTTCATTATCAGTTCTCTGCATTGCCCTTTGGCTTATCTACTGCGCCCAGAGTATTCACAAAGGTTCTGGCTCCAGTGATAGCTTACTTCAGGCTTCAAGGCATTCAAATCTATCCTTACTTGGACGACTGCCTGATTCTGGCTCAAGAAAAGGAAGACCTTCTACAGCATCTGGAATATGTCATAGCAGTGCTAAGATGCCTGGGGTATTCTGTGAACGAAATAAAGTCCAGTCTAGTACCCTCTCAAGATATGTGCTTTCTGGGTGTGAGACTGAATACAGCAGCCCAGATGGCCTTTTTAACCCCGGACAAACAAAAGAGTCTGTCACTTTACTTCCATCAACTATCTCATCAGTCCGTGCTGACTGCAAGGACAGTCCTTCAAGCATTAGGGTTCATGGCATCTTGTATTCTGGTGCTTCCCAATGCCAAACTGCATATGAGGAAGCTGCAATGGTATCTCAAAAATGTATGGACACAGCACTGCCAGGATTTGGACACTGTCATTCAAATAATACCTTGCCTTCAAAAGGAATTCTTGTGGTGGGCTCAGGAATGTCACCTAAACAAGGGACTCTCTGTGACCCGCCAGAGGCGAGTCAGATTTTAACGACAGATGCCTCGGACACTGCTTGGGGAGCTCATCTAAATGGAAAGTGGATACAAGACAAGTGGCCTGCCAGACTACAGCATCTACATATCAACATGAAGGAGATGTTAGCAGTCCAGTTTGCATTGATGGCTTTCAAGGAGTTACTTCTTCCAGGGCAGGTGTTGATTCTAACAGACAACACAACTGTCATGTGGTACATCAACAAGCAAGGGGGAACACATTCTTATCCTCTATGCAGGCAAGCAATGATTTTATGGGAGACTGCGTTAAGCCTGCAACTAACTCTTCAGGCAAGGTTTCTGCCAGGAGCACAGAACTCCCTAGCAGATGTGTTAAGCAGACAAATCATGGATCCCCACGAGTGGAAACTGGATCTTCATGTATTTCAGAAATTGACAGTGTCATGGGGAACTCCAGACATAGATCTGTTCGCTTCTCCACTAAACCACCAGCTGCCAAAGTATTGCACAAAGGGGTTTCATCACACAGCTTGGAAAGTGGATGCTCTGTCTTTCAGTTGGAAAAACCTTCATGTCTATGCCTTTCCACCTCTGCCTCTTCTTCCAAAGGTATTATTAAAGGTCAGACAAGACAGGCCAAGGATGATTTTGATAGCTCCAGATTGGCCTCGGCAACACTGGTATCCACTACTACGGAGTCTGGTAAGGAAGCCTCCATGGCCTTTACCTCTGATTCCTCATCTGTTATCTCAGCAAGATGGTCATCTGCTCAATGTCAAGCTTCACTCTCTTCATCTAACAGCCTGGCATATTCTCTCTTGAAGCACAGCAGGTCTCAACTTCCTCAGCAAGTTTTAAATGTGATTATGGAAGCTAGAAGACCTAGTACAAGGAAGGTGTACGCAGACAAATGGAAGAGATTTTTATTTTGGAGTTCAGCAAAGAATTTGGAGATTTCTGAGCCTAATTTGAGTGTGGCTCTTCAATATCTTACTGAGTTATTGGACAAAGGTTTGTCCTTCTCTTCCATTAAGATTCATGCTGCAGCAATTTCAGCTCATTATGATTGTGACCCACCTTTGTTTTCGCATCCTTTGTTCAAGCAGTTTCTTAGAGGGCAAAGAATATAAGACCCCACGTAGAGCTCCTACTCCTGCTTGGGATCTCAATTTTGTGTTGGAAAAACTTACTCTACAACCTTTTGAGCCTGCGGCTACTGCTGAGTTGAAATACTTGTCATGGAAGACTGCTTTTCTGTTGGCCATTACTTCTGCAAGAAGGGTGTCTGAGTTGCAGGCCCTTATGGCAGTAGAGCCTTTTTTGATTTTCCATAAGGATAGGGTATCATTACGTACTAATCTTTCCTTTATGCCTAAGGTGGTTTCTAGTGTGGCTTTAAACCAAACTATTCATTTGCCTACTTTTTATGCAGATCCCCAAAATAAAGGGGAAAAGATTTTGCACACTTTAGATGTACACAGGCAATTGAGATATTATTTAAGCAGGACTAAGGATTTTAGGCAGTCTCAGCAGTTGTTTGTTTCTTTTGCCTTGAGTTCACAGGGCAAGCCTGTGTCAAAACAAACTATTTCCAGGTGGATAGGCTTTTGCATTGCATTTTGTTATTCCCATCATGGCAAGGAGATTCCAGCTGGGATTAGGCCTCATTCCACTAGGGCTACTGCCACTTCAACAGCATTTCTAAGGGGGGTGGCAACTAAGGATATTTTGGAAGCAGCTACTTGGAGTTCAGTGCATACTTTCTCTAAGCATTATCATCTTCCTATCTACTCTAAGTCTAGGGCTGGTTTTGCCACTGCTGTTTTGCAAGGCATGTTATCAGCTCCTACTTCCTTATAATTTGCCAGCCTCCCTTTCCTCTGCTTTGGGATTCTACCCAATAGTCAGGACTGCAGCAATGGAAGACGAAGAACATAGTACAGTTTTGTACCTACCATAAATGTAGATGTTCGAGGATTCCATTGCTGCAGTCCAATTTACCCTCCTCCTTCCCTCTGTGTTTAGGGGTGGTTGTGTAGGTGAGTTTACATGCTTATATTTTTGTATATATTGTTGTATATATTGTACATGTTTTTTGGTGCAGGTTTTTTGGGACTTGTCTTTTTGGGTCTTCTGACATCTGGGGCAAGAAAAGACTGAGGAAATGGCGTCGGTCATGCGCATTAGTACCCTGACGTACTGGCGTCAGTCTAAGGCGCCATGACCGACGTCAGCCTTATACTCTGGTATTCGGGCCGACTGGGACGCGGACTATACCCAATAGTCAGGACTGCAGCAATGGAATCCTCGAACATCTACATTTATGGTAGGTACAAAACTGTACTTTATGCATTATTTTAATAACTTATGGCTTTTTGGTAAATGTAATAAAAATAGAAAAGTCAGCATTCCTAGATTTTTACCAGAGTATGTGAATTCTTCTTAATAAGAAAGACATCTCATTTGAGTGAGATCCTTGGAGTTTTTATGGATCACAGTGGATGTGACAGAAGGCTGATTCAAGTGTAAAGTGAACAAAGCGAAGGCAGTGGCAGGCCAAATAAACGAGCTACCAGATAGAAGCAACTTTGTGTCAAAGAAATTCAGAGTTTATTACCTTGTGCATGAAGGGCATTTCTATCAGGGAATCTCCCAAAGGACTATGTGACGTGCTACAGGAATTACAGGGAAGGCAGTTCAGGAAGGGCAACTAATGATGTACAACAAAGACAAATTGAAAGTGTAGCAAAAACTAATGAGGTGATTTAATGTTGTGTCTGTATGGCAATAAGACTGCCTGGCTATCAAAAAAATTCAGTTTGATCAAAACAATCCCAGGGTAAAGTATCAGCTGTGAAGAGTGGAACCATACCTCTCAACCTCTTAGTGCCAGACATCTGGACAAAGCCTAAAGCAATGGAGGGACAAAAGTATTGGTAGCTTTTAAACATTGGTCTTGTAAACTTAGACCATAGGTAGAATAACAGGTTTTATGTTAATATGTATTTTCTGAATTATATAAAGTCTGAATCTGAAATGTCGGTCATTATTTATTTACTTTAATCCTCAGTGATTTGCCAGAAAATCACAAATTTTATGAGAAACAGACCAAAAAATATGAGGCAAAAATCTAGACAATCTGTAAATATTTGGATACTTGAGACTTATGAATGGAACTGTTACCAACAGAGCAAGAAACTGGTATGGGCATGTTGATGACACCTGGACAAAACCACAAACAGAATGTTAGAGTGTGTATTTATGTGAACTGATTTCAGAAATACAGAGGTAATGCTTCCAATCTACAGGTCTTGTTTAGACCACACTGTGAGAACTGCATTCAGTTATGGAGGCCATATAAGGAAAAGGATATCGGGCTGCTGAAAAGAATATATAGAGAAACTGCCAGAAATATGTATTTGATAGAGGCGATAAATATGCTTTTCTCACTTAAGAGAAGAAGACATTGGGGGGATGGGTGGCATTTGCACAATATTTTTGCAGAACAACATTACAGGGAGATGCTGAGGGATTATTCAGAAAAGAACCCGCTGAAGGAGATATGGAAGGAAAGGACACAGGCCATCCATTTTAGAGACTAGTAATGTTGTAGGTCATTTAAAATACTTATTTGCAGAGAGGGCTGTGAACCCATGGAATGGACTTCAAAAAATTGTGGTACACAGAGAATCCACAGAGGCATTCAAGAGAACATATGACATGTGAGAAAAAGGGTTAAGTGTAAGCCAGAAATTGACAGGAGGTAAAATGTTAAGGCAGTTTACGAGGCAGATTAAGTAGGCTTCTTGTCCCTTATTGTCATCATTCAGATGTAATGGTTGCTATAGTGATGTGCTTGCAAGAGGATGCAGCCTAACAAGATGGGAGACGTAACCTAAAATAAGCTGCTTTGTTCTGAGTATTGCTAGAAGGAAGACAGATTGTCCTGAGAGAGATGCCAGATAATGGGCTGGTTGGCAAGAGGCTTGAGGTTCCAGATAGAGGCGACTATCCTGGGTAAAGTATCAGCTATGAAGGGTGGAACCATAACTCTCAACCTCTTAGTGCAAGAAGTCTGGACAAATCCTAAAATAATGGAGGGACAAAAGTAAGGACAGCTCTTCAATATTGGGGATATAAAGTATAAATTCAAAAATTATGGGTTAAATAATGGTTCAGTAAAGGATGTGCGCTAGAAATTGGGCAAGTGGAATGAATAAATAAATATAATTGATAAACTGGTGTGTATGAGTTGTTATTTGAAAATGCGATGAACTGGCCATTTGGCATAGCAAGTCTGCATGTTCCCCTGTCTTTTGTATAAAGTGTAGCACAAACTTAACAAACATAAACAAGCAGATTCAATAAACCCATAAACCCTGCACAGTCCATTAACACCGTGTGCATGTTGCATCACGATGTGCACATGGTAGTGTACTGTTTCATATTCAGTAAGCAGCTCTATATGGTGTATAAAGCCACACAACTATGGTGAACACTGCGGCATTATAATTAAAGCATAAGCAGCTGAATTGTATGCTAACCAGTCCAAGATGGAGGAGCTATTCAACAAGCTATAAAGCAACCATGCAGACTCACTGCTAGTTTTCCCTGTGAATTTCAAAACCTACTGGAATACAGCCATGGAAAGAAGTCTGCACAGAAACAATGTTAGGGACTGCTGTTGCTTTAGTTCATGTGTATGTGCAACAGGCTGAAGTCTATGCTGCTGCTGCTGCTAATAGGCCATGGCCAAGAAGGAGAAGAGTTTTCAGACCCCAGTTAACTTATCACAATCTTCATGAGGTGGAAATTGTAGAAGAATACAGGGTGGACAGGGACATACTAAAAAAACTCTGCAAACTCTATCGTACTTAACTGAGACCCAGGGCAAACTGAGGGGAATCCATACCAGTGGAGCCAAAGGTATGTGTAGCACTTAGAATTTTAGCTACAGGAACCTTTCAGACAACAACAGAGGACATGCTGGTTGTGTCACAGGCCTCAGCATTTATTTATTTTATTTTACATTTGTTGACCGGGATTGTCTGACTGAGCTGAAGAGCCCTTTTTCAGCGGAGGCCCGGGGAGAGAAGCTCCAACATATTATACAATTTTCATTATAAATTAGCATTAAACAGCAATGTTACAGGATTATTACAAGGTATTAAGTATCAATACAATGTTATACAGTGTCAATTATCAGGAGTATAGAATAACTATTTCAAGATGTATAAAAAGAAATATGTCATTAAGATGAGTATAGTTTTTGGGGTAAGTGGTTACAAAAACCCAGTTTAATCATAATGTAGTTGCATAAAGGCAAGACAATTACAATAGAATGTTTCTCTGAGGTGATTTGCGTAATAGATTTTGGAAGACAGTAGAAAGAGTAGTCAAGGAAGATTAGAGAGAGCTAGTGAGAAGAGTGAGTTAAGGGCAGAAAGTAGATTAAGGTATGAGAAGTACGGGATGTTTAAGGAGGGAGAGTGCAGTGTCAGGATCAGTGACTTTTAAAGTGCTATTTGGTGGCTGTTGTAAATTGTTTAGGATGTGTAAGGGTCCTGATTTCTAGTGGGAGCCTATCCCGGGCAATAGTGGGGTGATAGCTGTATATGTTGCGTACAAATTTAGACTTGGGCATGCAGGATCCTCCATCATTTCCTGAATGCTATGCTGCAAAATGCCAGTGATCACATATATTTTCCCTGTACTCCTGAGGACAGGGTCACAAATATGCAGGACTTCTACTGTGTAGCACACTACCCTGAAGTACTTGGTGCCATAGATTGTACACATATAGAACAGGGAATACTCTACATAAATAGAAAGCGTTTCCACTCTATTAACTGCCAAGTCATGTGTAATGCTAAGGGAATCATGTTGAATGTGTGTGCTGGCAACCCAGGCAGTTAGCATGACTCACATATCTGGCATACCTCTGAACTGTATTAGATGTTCACTAGGGGTGATATCCCATGGACTCATTTACTGGGGGATGCAGGTTATGTACTGGAACCATGGCTGATGACGCAGATCAGAAATGCACACACACCCACTGAAGAGCGCCATAATGAGGCACACGTTCAAACCAGAAATATCACAGAGCATGTGTTTGGGCTGCTGAAATCATAGTTTCAGTGCCTAGATACATCTGGGGGAGCCCTGCAGTACAATCCATGTACATATACTGAAATATTCTCTGTCTTTGCCATGCTTCACAACATCATCCTGAAAATTTAGGTTCAGCAGGATCAACAAGGGGAAGGGGCACACATCCCACCACCAATGGCAAGGTCACCACAGCCACATGCACATGTGGAGTCAGAGGGGGAACCAGCAGCTGCTGTGGGCGTAGGCAGACTTAGGCATGTTCAATATGCCCTTGCATTGGCTAAGAGGCAATGCATAGCAGACTCACTCACCACCTAAGGGGCTAAAACCTTCATCCTATGCACATGCATATAGTAACATTGATGCCAGGCAACCCTCACAACTTGTATCTACCCATGTAAAGGCTGTGTACTCCTAGCATCAGACAGTGTTACCCCTGAACTAAAAGTGTTGCAACTGTTAGATTTAAAAGGTAAGTGTTGAACTTGGAGCATATTGAATAATAATACGAATGAACAGCATATCCTTTCATGTTGTTGCTTGGTAATGTAAGCAAGTATAAGGTGGGTGATTTGTGCAATAATGAGTTTAATATATGACAGCAGAGACGTATATGAATGCATGTATCCTCTATTAAGTAGTAGGCCTCAGGCATCAGAAATTCACACATTCATACCTCTCAAAAGTACTGGTGGTCACCAAACATCCTCAGCTTGGCCTAATACATTTATATTAGAAAATCATGAAAAAGTGAGAAGTTAGAAAGTAATGAGACACATTTCAGTTTCAGACTTCACAACCCTCAGAAGATTAAAACAAAGAGTGAGAAGGTCACACGGAAAAAACAATCAGTAAAAACCTAAATGAAAACTCCAGCAAAGCTAGAACTTCCACTGAGTAACCTCTCAAACTTCTTGTATCAGAGGCACATGGGATATATGGAAATGACTCTTATGAACATCAGGTGTTTCAGCTGTATGGCAATTCTGAATGCCCATGACTTATTTCTTTTTAAGTCGTTTCAATGCACAATTTCAGGCCAATAAGCCCAAACCCCACTAGCTGTGGATATGCATATTTTAGCCTTGTTATGACCTCATCAGCACAGCACAATCAGAGTGTTTGACTAAGCATAAGAAACACAGGGCTATTATACCCAGCTGATGTCCATTATCATTAGGGTAACTGGAAAATATCCCAACTAAGAAAACTAAAGCAAAGAGTGAGAAGGTCACACAGAAAAAGCAATCAGTAAAAACTAAATGAAAACCAAAGCTAGAACTTCGACTAAGTAACCTCTCAAACCTCTTGTATCAGAGACACTTGGGATATATGCAAATGACCCTTATGAACATCAGGTGTTTCAACTATATGGTGATTCGTAATGCCCATGACTTATTTTTTTAAGTCATTTCAATGGACAATTTCATGCCAATAAACCAAACCCCAGTAGTTGTGGATATGCATATTTCAGCCTACACTACAGTGGGGAAAAGAGCATATACCTTTAACTTGCCTTACAGTACTCTACACAATGCCATATATACTAATTGCAGTTCAGTAAAATGAGATTCAGTGAAATGAGTTTCAGTTTTTGTTTTCAGCGATGTGGTCGGGGTGAAATGAAATTCAGTGAAATGAGATTAAATGATATAACGTAGACCCATATATATATATATATATATATATATATATATATATATATATATATATATAAACAGATTTTTCTTACTGACATTCCAGCATATGCAGTATATAGATGAAAAATGCAATCATACCTTATCAAGATCAGTGATCTTCAGTGTAGATAAATCCCAAAGTAATATCTTCTTCTCCTCACTTTCATGTTTCTTAGCTACATGGTTCCCTTTTTAGTGTGTAAATTCAGGGCTGTTAGAATGGTAAAGATGCAAATGAGGTGTGAACTCATTAGAATTGCTGAATCTCAACTACTTGACTCCTTGTTGCACATGTAAACATAGTGCAGGCACTCCCTCAATTTGTTGCTAATGGATTGCAACTGTGAATGATTACTGGTAGAGAGAAGGAAAACATAACAGTAATTCAGACTCCCCTACCTCCAGTGGGTGTGTCAGCCAGGTCAGACTAACAAAGTGTAGAAGTAATTGCATTAAAGTTTTAAATGTAAGCAAGCAGCACACATTTTACTATTTCTGTTTAGTAACATCCAACCTCCCCCTTCATTTATTGACAATTGTATATTATTGCCATTTAATATCCTCACATATTTTAAAGACAATATCCTTACACATTTTAAAGACAATGATACAGAATGCCTTACAGACTCACATGTCAGATTAATGGTTAGATAAGACAAGAATGGCAACAAACACCGAGAGAGAAGATAGAAGCTGCATTTATGCAAGCAATAGTCAGAAATGGTTGTGTGATCACTCAGTGCACTACTTTTTCAATTAATACATGTACAAACAACTGTCATATGTTTTGTTAGTATTGCAGATGATGTTGCAGTTGGTGTATGCACAATGATTTTAGTCCAATGATGCAAAACTGTTTGTGTGGCAAAGAGGGATAAAACACCCTTATTGTGTTTTGAAGTTCCATTGCAGTTAGAGTTCAAATCACACCTGTGTAAAAATAATTCATGTGTACCAACATAAATTTTGTAGTGTGTTTATTTCATATATTTCTTTTTTCATTTCACCTAATTTTCCTTTTTTTGTGTTTTTCTTCTTTTTTTAATGCTAGTGTTTGCACGGTGAGCAGCTTACCACAAATAAGGGAAATGGAGAAACACAAGGAATGTCAGGTTTAGCTGTGCTTGTCTCATGTGTGCAATGCTTAGCAGTACACAAACCTGGACTAGTGGCACACACAGGGAGCAGCAAGAACACCTGCCGACAGGGTGTAGACAGTGTAAGGTCCGAAAGGATACAGTGTTACAGTATTTGCTTCCCATGGTGCAATACCATTAAGCAAAATTGTGTGGTGGTTTGCAAGCTTCTCCAGCAACTGCTGTCATTAAACACCTGCAGACAGGGCACATACAGTTAGCAATTTAAAATGGATGCATTCTCCTAATGCTGTTGGGCACAGCAGAAACATGCTAAGCAAAGTTGAGCAGTGGTTAACACACAGAACTGAAGAATGACTAGGGAATTATGCAACTGTTATATAACAATTTCTTTGGCAGCAAGTGTACATGTATGGCTGTAATACAAATGGTCCTGGGTTCTAATACAGGAAGTGCAACATATTTTTACTGTTGTGACAGTCCTGATCATAATACCGATCAGGAAAATATACAAGTGTTATTTCAATATTCCTGTGGCAAAAGGTGTACATGTAGGACTGCCATACACATGGTCTTGGGTTCTAATACAGGAAATTTGAGACATTTTTACTGTTGTTCTATTTCACATTATATTAAATATAACTTATAACACTTTATACGTAATTATAACTTGTACAGCTGATATGAATTATATGTATGATGGACAAGACACCCTCAATGTGTTTTGAAGGTTCAGATGTATGCAGTGGCAGCTGGTGACTTCAAATTAAAGGGGGGCTGCAGGAGACAGCTGAATGGGTGGGGATAATGGGAAGGGGGTGTGGCCAACTAGAGAGGGGAGGAGCTATGCTCAAAAACACAACTGGAACTTTAATTAAATACATTTCCCTGGGTGCCAAACCATCATTATGAGAGTCCAATCAAGACAAAATGAAGTGTAGAAGAAAAAAATATTTCAATGTATTGGCTACATGACAGCTTACTTAATATCTAGATGGATAAAAAAAGGTTGTGAGGCATGAAAAAATAAATTACTTTTTAAATACATTACTGGAATACTAGTCAAAATCAAGTATATAAAAAGAAGCTTCTCCTTGCACTGCAGTTCTAATTATAACTTATATTCAGCTTTATAAAAGTACCAAGTAACATGCTGAAAGTAGAAACCTCTATGATATCCCCACTTGTAAAAATGTTTCTTATCCAAAAAAGACCTGCTGCCTGACAACAACTATCTACTTGTTTCATGGGGAAAATATGATCAAAGTAAAAAATGAACAGCAAACAAGAAACAAGCTTAAGATAAATTGCTTAAAGGATTACTGCACATGTTATGGACCACACATGATAGATTGGCATTTTGTTTTTTTTACGGGTAAAGCCTGCAAAGATGATAGAAAATTTCTAACAAAATTAACGAGCTTCTGAAAATACTATAATCCTGCCCTTTATTACAAATATTGTCATATGCATTTCAATAACTAAGGCTTGTACATTATCTAGTTATGTAAATATTCTCTGCATGGCAATAATAAAAAGGGTTTCAGTGTTGGTAACTATTTAACAGTATGCTTATTAAAGGTTACTTGCATCTTACAATCCCAGACAAGCTTACCTGATGGACATTAAAGCATTGCTACTTAAACACAAAGCAACAGGGCACTGTGACAGCATGCATTTTCTGAATAATAAGAAGCATAAATCAACAGTATAAAAATATGACAGAAAACCAGAACATTCTGCAAAATCAATGACAGATGAAAATCCACTGTCGTACTTGTGTCTACCTTGGATGGGGGAATACTCTGCACACTTACACTGCATAACTGTTCCTTACCTTGCTTGGACACATCCAGAGTCACTACATGGGGGAGTGGGGTGCAACAAGTATGTCACAATTTTAAATGTCTCTAGCTGATGGTGATGGTTCTGACACTCATACCTCTCAACCTCAGAGCAAGAAATCTGGACAAAGCCATACACAGAAGTGGGACACAGGCCCAAAAATAAGGACAATTTTTAAATATTGCTCTTATAAACTTAGAAAGATAATAGAATAGTAGTAGGTCTTTCATTAGTATGAATTTTCTGAAGGGTATGAAATCTGAAACTCAAATGTCTGCCATTATTTTTTAACTTCAATCTTTAATGATTTGCCATTAATTTGGCAGAAAACTACAATTTTATGAAAAACAGATGAAAAATGTGATGCAAAAATATTAAATTGCCACACAATACAGCTGGGAACCTGTCAAAGAAGGGACACCTTTTTAATATTAGTACTGTTAACTTGAGCGGCTGACAAAATAAGAGCATCTACATGCATTTCTGAAATAAAAGTAATCTGACTCTGATCATTACAGTTATTTATAATTGTAAACCCTCCACGTTTTCTTCCAAAATTGTCATTTTGCGAAGGGATTATTAGGGGGACAGCAACATTTTGAGCCAAAATTGGGGACAATTGAGAGGTTTGGATATTCCTAATTCTATAAAGTGATTTATTTGCATGTACCTCTCAACCTCTTAATGCAGGAAATCTGGACAAGGCCAAATACATATATTGGGGGAACATATAAACAGTACTAAAAATTGCTCTTGTATAAACTTAAGACAGTTGATAGAATAACAGGTTTTGCTTTAGCATGCATTTTTCTGAAGGTTTTAACATCTGAAACTCAATGTCTGTCATTATTTAGTGACTTCATTCCTAAATGATTTGCCAGAAAACCACAAATTTTATGAGGAACAAACCAAAAATAAGAAGCAAAAATCTATTCATTCTGCAAAAATCTGGACAGTTGAGAGGTATAGTTCAGCCGGGGCTGTCTGAGTTTGCTGCCCTTCCCCCCTCACAAAATCATGGTCGAATGGAGCCTCCCCCTGCAGCCATTCCAATGTCCCATTCCTTGGCTATTTCACCTCATTTACCATAAAAACTATAATGTGCATACTGCTTTACTTCTGTGATGATTTGAGTTTCATTTGAAAGTGTTATTTTGCATTTTACAGCACAAACCCTAATAGATATCTGCTAAACAAAGCAATGCAGTCTCACAATGAAAATAGACTTAGCATTAAAACTTATCTGCCCTTGAAACTCACATTCATTGAAACAGCATTGAAACCCACATTCAAAGAAAATACATTTTGCCAGTGGCAGATAAAGATTAACTTTGGGCTGTTTTCAAATCATAGGCCCCTTGAACACAAAACATACACATGGTCTTTGGTACACCTTCTTGACTGTATTAAATTATATTCCTTATACAATACAGTACAGTTGTTAGAGGGCATTTTGAATTTATTGTTTTGAGCATTTTTCCAGTAAACAATGAAACAAAATGCATGCACCAATAATGACAAAACTGCCCAATTCAGAAGATTTCCATCATAAAAGTCTACTCAAACATACATTTCCATCATAAAAGTCTACTCAAACTTTTACAGTCCACCAGTATCAGTAAATATGCACAATCTCTGAAGAAGTAAAAGTCATCTAAATAATTCCACATTAAAGAAATCTGTAACTAACGAAGAGGTTGCTGTTAGCAAATAACTTTATATGTCATTGTTTCATCTACAAATAAAGTGGTTGTTGCCCTTGAGGAATAAATTGCCCATGATGCATTAAAAAATGATAAGCTAGTTATATCACAGTAGAGAATGAATGGCAAACTGATAACAGGTTCATAGTTACTAGGTATCTTCAGCAAAAAGGACTGCAGCATTCACCCCATTTACAACACAGTACAGTATCAGCAATGCATCTACCTACTGTGGGAGTAGAACCCACAGCCTTCTGCATCAAAAATAAGTGCACTACCTGTTGTGCTATCAACAATGCAAGTAGACTCACCATAAGCAATACTAAACTTTTGTTCCCCTGCAGCTCTTAGCTCCTTGTAAAATCTACTCGTCACTCCGCTTTATCTCTGAACTTTGCAGTACAAGAAATCTGGAAAAAGCCAACATTTATTGGGGGGGCAAAAGCCCAAAAACCAGGGAAACATTTTAAACATTGCTTGTATAATGTTGGAAAGTTGCTACAATAAAATGCTGTGTTACCACTATATATTTCACTTCCAAGTCTTGAACCCAGGGGAACCCTGTGCAAAACAGTCAGAACAACATACCACAATGCCAAATAAGCTGTTTTGTGAAAGAGAGAAAGACTGAAACTTAAATGACTACTATTTAGTGAATTCAGTTCTCATCATAGCTGTCAACCTCTCAGCATAAAACACCTGAATAAAGCCAATAATGGGGGAATACAGCCCCCAAACATATTCAGTGAATTCAGTTATCACCATACCTCTCAACCTCTTAGCAAAAAACAAATGGACAAAGCCAGTAATGGGGGGATACAGCCCCCAAACATATTCAGTGAATTCAGTTCTCACCATAGCTCTCATCCTTAGCACAAAAAACCTGGACAAAGCCAATAATGGGGGAATACAGTCCCAAAACTAAGGACGCATTTCAAATATCCATGTTATAAACTTAGAAAATTGCTAGAATAAAAGGTCATGTACTTTCTGAAGAATATGAAGTCTGAAATTCAAATGCCTGTTATTTTTATTTAACATTTGTTAACCAGGAAGGTCTGACTTGGAACAAAAGCCAATTTTCAGCAGAGCAGGGAGAAACACTCCAGACACATGTCTTTGTAAGATGGGAAGACATGCAAACTTTACATAGAAAGCACCCCGGCCAAGAATCAAACCAGAGAACCTGTAGCTGTCAGGCAACAATGCTACCAGTGCACCATTGCACTACTGACTTTGCCAGGAACAACAAACATACAGAAACCGCAGATTTTATGTGGAACAGAACAAATATGATGCAAAAATCTGAAGATTTTTTACAAAGGGTGGTGGGTAGGGAATTCAGCCCCTTACTACCTGCACCCCAAGTACAGGGTTCAAGCCTGAGTATTCTCTACCCACCACCATGTGTTCTCTCTAGCCACCAATATGTAGCAACTGGGGCATTGCACACACACACTTTGTCCTCCATAGCAGCCAGATCAGTCCTGAATCACACACCCTACCTCCATAGCAACAGATCATGTTCATCCTCTGCAGCAGCCTGAATCCAACCTCTGCAGCAGCCCACTCTATACAGATGAACCATCCATCCTCCGTAGCAGCCCGCGCAAGCTGTACTGGTTTCCCCGTGAGACAAGAGTAGGCTGGAGCCTCCAGCCTGCGGGTGATGCAGTCCGGTGTCCTTCCGGTTTGTGCAGCCATCACCGCACGGACTTCTGAGCTGGCAGGGTGGAGATCCTTTCTTCCCTATCTGGACTGCCTAACACATCAGTCTGGAGTTCTGAGTATGCACGTGTGGAGTTCCAGGACTTGTGATTTATTTTTTCTTTTCTTTTTTCTTTCTTCAGGTGGGGGGATTCGCGATTTTATTTTATTCTTTTCTTTTTTCTTTCTACAGGTGGGGGGGGGGCAGTCCTATAGCACGGGACACCCCTGGATGTATGACTGAGAGTATACTGTCTACTGTGTTTCTGTAAGTATAATTCTACAATCTGGACTTGGATGGCCTTCACACTTAAATAAGACACATACACAAATGAATCTATATAGAAGGACATTGTCAGGTCACACACTTACATGGCTCGCACCTCAGACTGTCATCTGTATTTATGAATGATTCATTACTATGTCTAAGAAGCAGTTATTCTGTGGCAAAGATGAAAAATCACTGCTGTGAAAAATAATGTTTTGTCCCTTATGCGTAGGTTTGAATCCCACACTATAAGAATCAGTTTTATCAGAGTATAAAGTCAAACCACAAAATGTGTCAGGTCATGGCATTTATGCCCCAGTGCATGTATGCAAAGTTAAACCACCTAACATTTATAGCATTAGAGACCCCACAAACTAATGTCAAGTGATAGATTAACCTTCCAGTTTCAAAAATTGTTTTCCTCCCTGCTTGACACTGTTGTTATTTTCTTAATATTGTGCAAATGCAGTTGGCATCATTTCTCAAGTTTAGGCACTACCAGTAAACATGATAACAGGAGTTGGCAGGAAATCATCATTTGCCTTTGCTCTACTTTTGAGATTAAACATGTCTGGTATTAGATGGGAAGGTGCCCAATTTAGGGCACAGAGGTGGGGTGTTCAGGAGTTCAGAATATTTATTGGAATCCTGGTAAAGTGACACAGCCAAAGGCTTCTGCAAGGAGACTATTCTGGCTCCCAGTACAAGTCTGAGGTTAGGAATAATCAGGCCAAGGCTGTATCCAGTGAGACTGACAACCCATGCACTGAAAAACAGTGTAGGCACCATTTCAGTGACCTAAAAAGCACAAGACAGATATGCTCAACCAGTGGCTGAATGAGTTTAAGACAAGTGATATCTCACAGTTGTGTACGTATGCTAATAAAGATAATTTATAATATATAGAAAGCTAAATATAGACAAGATTAGAATGGATAATGCCATTCTGTTGTTTTCTTTTTTTATCACAGCTAATCCTGAAATTCAGTTGATTCAGCAGGCTCACTCTGATCGTTTGGCGAGAGTGAGGGAAGCAAGTGGTATGTATGCAGCACTAGAAGAGTATTATTGTAGCTTTAAAAGTTAAAGATATTTTTTTTGTTTTCTCTACAGCAGTAGCAAAGTGAGCATGCATATCCTAACTGTAAAAGTAAAGTATGCATGCATAGGTCTATAATGCAAACCAACTTTAGGAGTTAAGTGTAAGACTGTGATCAGAGGTTGTGGGTTCAAATACAGTGAGTAACAATTATACAATAATGCATTTATTTAATAATATTACATAACTTAAACTCTATAGAAGGGGCATAAAGGCCCAGCTGTTAACTGTAATCTGTATAATTGGACCAAGCATATGTACAATATATGCACATTGCAAGGAATAGCTTGAACAATTCATAATTATACTTTGTATTTGTTAGGATCATAGGATCACAGGATCAAAGCAGGTCACTAGGCTATCAACCCAGAGGTCATTTCAAGCCTAGCTGTTTCATCTCAATGTATAGATACTGTACTCACTACACAGAACTGTATTTAGTAATTACTCCCCATGTTCATGAAGGTTGTGGGTGCTATCCCCGGTAACAGATGAATGCTGAGTAAGGCACTTTGGTATTTCTGGGTCAGGTAAGTTGGGTAGATGAGGAAGCAAATGCAAACAAACAGGACAAACAAGACAATACACAGAGATGGTGAAGGACACATATACTTAAATATAATACTTCAGATTAATATGATGGTGCTAATTTTCTCTCTTTTTTTTCTCTCACCCTACCCCTTATCTCTTTTTTTTATTTTCTATTATGTGTCATCAAAATGTCTCCATATTATCCATCTGTATTAGATCACTAAATGCTTCACAGCACAGTGAGGTAGGCCAACTCCAGTGGGTCAGCCTGCCCATGCTCTACCAGCTCCAACACCGATGGCCAGCACATCTGGCACCTAGCCTGGCAGTACTGCCTGTGCTGTCCCTTCATTACCTGCACCCTCAGGTAGCACTAACCTAGCAGCTGATGCTGTGGTACTCTCCGGGAGTAGTGGCACGGGTGTGGATTTCATCACCCACCAGGAGATGCCAGGGTTGGTTCACAGGGGCATGCACCATACCATTGGTATATGCCTATGCCAGATTGAGAGGCTGCTCTCCTTCATGGTCCATAGGAGGAAAAGATTTCAAGCACTCCAACAGCCAACAGAGTAAGGGGACAGTGATGACAGTCCTGAGGGTGAGGACTAGATACTCACACTATCCATGTTTGATGGGAATGAGCTTGCGTTGTCCTCTACCTCACCCCAGTCATGGTGTCCTCCAACCTTTTGAGTCCCTCACCATCTCTGTGTCTTGTCTTGTTTGTCCTGTTTGTTTG
>NC_056739.1:1563899430-1563976130 GCF_019279795.1 Protopterus annectens
ACTTACCTTAAATAAAGAGTTCTCTAGTCAGTGTACTTAAGTAGGGGTACTGTTCACACTGGAGTAAACTTCATGTGTGTGTGTGTGTGTGTGTGTGTGTGTGTGTGTGTGTCTATTTGTGCACTTGCTTGACATTAGAGAGAATGTTTACACCAGCATGTGGGACACTGCTATTAGCATTTTCTCCTTACCAGACACTGCTGATGTCATTAGCTATAGCATATTTGCATATCTGCAGTATTCCGATTAGGGCAGGGTCAGAGGCTGGCCTGTAGGCCAGGCACAAGTCACCTTATTCTATACAATACAGATTACAGAGACAGGGCTTTCAGTCTATCCACATACTTCATGGAATGGTTTGTAGGGCCTGTATTTTCTTGGTGAGAAATCATGGACCTTTTCTATATGGACAATAGTAATATCCTGGCTGTGTGCAACGACATCTGAGATGTTAATGCTAAATTCATGTCTTTTACTTCTGTTATATGTCCTGACAGAGGCCATCAAGGCTTCTCATGATAAGAACACTATCATTATGTGGAACTTGACCAGGCAAAGGCATTTGACTCTAATCCACACAGGTATTCACTCAGCGCTGTCAGATGTGGCCATAAACACCTATATCACCATGTGGGTAGATGACTAGATCATACATGGCATATAAATATGTTGAAATGTGTGAAGTAACATATATCTCTAGTCCAGTGATCAGGACCATAAATCAGGGCTGCCTTTTATGCCCTTTCCTGTCCATTATTTAATTCACACATCAAGAATGACATACACATCCTGTGTTCAACGAGCTGTCTGGCGGACTACAGATTGTGAGCAATCATTGACTCCAGTTGTGATAGTAATGTAATACTATAAAACAGTATTAATACTCACCAAAGTTTGCTGTCACAGCCATGACAACACATGAAATGAAACAAAAACATGCTGGAGATTTGTTACATTATGAAAACAAATCCACAAATCAAGAATAATGTAGAACTCAGACCCTACAAGTAGACTGATTGGTATGTGACCAGTGTTGGGGGTAGTTCATAAGTGGAACATCCACCAGCATGTAACCACAGTGATGAGCACTCTTTTGTATGTAACACAACTACTGAGTATGTGTAGGATATCCACATCAAAGGCCAGAATACCTCCACAGTTCACAGCCTTCATTGCACCAGCAACAGAGTACAATGCACCCTTCTTCATGTACCTCCCTACACATCTTCCAGTGATTTGTAACTTAAGTGTAACACATTTGTCATAGTGAGCTGTCACACATCTTATTGGCCATACCTAGATATTCTTTTTGTTGCATAAACATTACAGCCTGATGGTGTGGAACCCCCATCAAGGTGTTATGCCAGATATTCCAATGTTCATGTGAGGATGCTTATCTCACAATGATATCTTCTCCATTGTTATGTCACCATGTCTAACAGTCTCATAATATACATTTTCACTGTGCAGTTGATACTGTACCATCTTGATATGTGCTTAGTGTTCCTGTTACAACTATCTTCCATTTACATGCCCTCATCTATTTTACATCATAATTCTTCAGTTGTCCTCTTTCCGTGCGTTAATTCCTGCAATTCATGTGTGTGTCCATTTTTAATACACACACACACTTCCTAGGTGTGATACCTGTTCCTGTGATGCACACAGTACATACATAGGTGTTTGACAAGATTGATGGCATGGGTTACATTCATTACAGTGTCTATTGTGCCATATATATGCCATGCACACCAGTCAACTTGTCGGTAGTGATCATAATGTCACATAAGTCTATATTAATTCATCCAAGGTTCACTTCAATTAACCTTTCTACATCGAACCATAACCATTGAATGTTCATTTCAGCACACATTAATATCTCTGAAAAATCTTTGTAGAGAAAGGAAGCAGTTGGCCAGCAGCAGAAATTTGAACTTTGCCCCACTATAGTGCGATCTAGGAGTTGGTATATATAGTTGGGGGGTGTGGGGGTGCAGCCACACACATTGTGGGTGTGGGTAAAGCACCCCCCACTTTGGTGAATTTTGCATATGTGGTATCTGTTCCGATGTTATTTTGGCTAAGTGCTTAGTTTCACTGTTTAATTCTTTTATTTCAGTGAGAATGTTTGCTGAAATGAACATTTGATGGTTAGGGTTTGATGGAGAAAGATTCACTGAGGTGAACCTTTGATGAATTAATATGGACTGATGTGACATTATGATCACTACAGGCTAGTTGATTTGACACGTCTCATACAGGTATAGTAGTTTCCATCCTAACGCTTCCAGTAGATGTTACAGTGTCAGGAGAGTGTGCTTACTTTTCTTAAATAATGTCTTTGTATAATGACATATTACTGTTCTTCAGTTGGTTGTGGTACACTGCTTCTTTGTTTTGATGTACTGGGCATGCATATGGTATTTGCATCCCATGCATACCCATCAATGCTTTGAAATGGAAGCAACAGAGAAAAGAAAGTCTCCCTTGCTTGGTTTTTTTCTTTCTTTTTTTTTTTTATTTGTTAAAAAAATGTTTCGAGCACTTTATACCAATGGAAAAAAAGTCCGGGTGACCGGACCTTTTTCTGTTGGTATATTGTAGGATTTACAATGGGCATGCTGTCCAATCAGCATGCATATTTTAGAATATTAAAGGGGGGGTGTCATTGTATAATTTATGATAAACCCTGGTAGTCAATGTGGCATTCTGCACAGTCCCGCTAGCCTAGTTTGCTCTACTGCAAACAAGTTTGCTACTCATGTTGCTTTACATAGTTTCCTGGCCACCAACACTGCCAGCCACAAAACTGCACTTGTTTATGTTTAAATATGGTGTGTGGCACAAATATGTAATCACCACTGCTGCTCACTGTGCAAACATGTAAACTCCATCTAAGCTTTGCGGGAAGCCTACATGGAGTTTATTGAATCCTGTGAAGGTAGTTGAAGGTTGCCAGCCTAGCCAGATAGAATTTTGTAGATAATTCTGTCATTTGTAAATATTAATTTAAGCTACAGGCTTGTTCTCTTAAATGTGAAAAGACTGTATTTGATGTTGAACTGAAAAAAAATGTAACAGTGCACTCTCCTGTAAGAAAGCTGATAAGTCAAGCATTGTGAAATTCTTTGATCTAAAACTCTGAGCTGAGATGTCTGGAGGGAGGCATTCTGCCTATTGTTTTGAGGTCAGAGTTAATGGCTAGAATTTACATGTATAATTTATTTTATTGCTCTGGCGTCCTGACCAGCTGCAAGATCAAAAAGGCTATTAATCTTTGAGTTTCTGTTATAGCTAGAAACTAGGAAGTTTAGATTATTTTTTTTGTACTGTTGTCAGAACTTTTGTACTGTACTATTTTAAGTATTTCTCTGTGATCTCTGAACTCTTGACTAGCACTGTGTAGTAAGAAGTATTGTCTTGTGTTTTTATTATTTATTATTAAATATTTTTAAACCTTTCAACTGTGGCTGTTTTGTCTAGAGATAATATAAGCTCTAGAGTACATTGTATACATATATATATATATATATATATATATATATATATATATATATATATATAGAGTAATACTGTACAAAGCCACTCCAAATAAGTCTTGGCTGTTCAGTAGCACTTACCATTTGGATTATAATATTGCAGAGTATAATTGGACACTCTTTCATAAGAGCCTTTTGGTAGCTGATAAATATTAGTGGGTGGTGGCAGCGATTTCTACTGTATAGTTAGGGTAAAAGGGGCACAGCTGGAGAACCTGTGCCAGCCTTCCCCAGGAGTGTTTGTGTGGTTGTATATAACTCTTATCTCAAAGTGTGTGTGTGTGTGTGTGTGTGTGTGTGTGTGTGTGTGTGTGTGTGTGTGTGTGTGTGTGTGTGTGTGTGTGTGTGTCACCTACTTGGGCAGGGACACGAAGCACTGGTTGGACAGAGAGGGTGCTAGAGGTTTTAGCTTGCCCACTAGGCTGAGATCTGGACCCTATAGCTGTGACAGTGGGGAGTCTGATCGAGGACCTGGAGAGAAAGGGAGAAACCAGCCCCAGACTAACTGTGATCTATTTGTGCTGTTAAGGGAAATTGTACTTTACTGTGTGTGTATTTATTATCCTTTACCTGTATGGATGCCCCTCACTGGTGTTATTGGTGAGGATTGATGCTCTTTGATCACTGGGCCAGTGCACAGGCATCACATATTAATTACTTGGCAGTGGTGGGATAGCCACACCACATATTAATTGGTTGGCAAATACTAATTGGCTTGTAGTGGTGTGGGTAGTGTGAATTCCTGTAGCTTGTGTACAGTGATCACTAAAAGTGTTTTGTACTCTAAATCAGCCACACAGTAAATATTCAGAATTCAGATCACAATTGTTTTATTTCTTTTCTTAGCTTAGTTAGTCAGGGACAACAGGCAAGCATGTCAGCAGAGGAGTATGGAAAGCTGACAAGGAGCCAGCTGGCTGAGATGTGCGGGCTAGGGGACTGGTGCATGGAAACCTGACTAAGGCATACATGATTGCAGCTTTGGTCACAGCTACATCAGAAAACAGCAAGCAGGAAGACAATCAGACTGGCCGTGGAGATGTGCAACACTCAGGGAATGGACAGCTCAACCTTTGTGCAGAGGACGTAAAAATCCATCTGGAGCTTAAGAGACTTCAGTTGGAGGCCAGGTATTTGGAAATAGAAGCTGTGGAAAAGGAGCAGTAGAGGCAGCACAAAAAGGAGATGCTGACTCTTCACCAGAGTCATGGAGGTAATGGGAAAGGGAGTAAATGGACCCCAGAAGCACAAAATATGTTAGTAAATATCTTCTGCAGTTTTAAGAGGGGGATGAATTTGATGGTTTCATTTATATGTTTGAGAGGGTATGTAAACGATATTATGTTGACCAAAGGCTCTGGGTATGGTTCCTGACCCCCTTACTTCATGGTCAACCTGCAACTGTGTTGTCTAAACTTGCTGATCGCAAATATTTTTATTATGCTACTGTTAAGAATTGTTTGTTAGAATTTTTAAGCTAACACCGGAAACTTGTAGGAAATTTTTTGTGAGCATAGATGCAAGCCAGATGAAAGTGTGTGTGAATATGTTGCTTAACTGAGCACTTATTTTCATAGGTGGGTGACTGAATGTCAGGTCACCACTTTTGAAGGGCTGGCATATGTTTTGCTGAGGGAACAAGCCCTTACCACTTTGCCTGAGGACATGGGGATCTGGTTAGCTGATAGACAATGTGCTACTTCAGATGAGTTGGGAAGAAGGGATACCTAGCAAGCAGGGCATCCCTGCACAGGAAAGGGCCCCCTAGTACTGCTCATGGGTCTAAAGGAACCCATGGTGGGCAGCCCAGAGTGCCCCAACAGAATCTTCAATTTTCCAGTAGCAGGGGAAGCCACTAGTCCAGGTACATGTCCAGGACCTAGGGTTAAATGTTTTGAATGCAAGCAGTGGGGCCATGCGACATACGGTTGTCCATTGAGGCAAGGTGGGGAAGAAAAGGTGAGAGAGCCAGTAAGTGGGGAAGACAAAATGCCAATAGTAGGTTGTCTCGAGACAGCAAGGGTACCAAACTACCATCCTGCAGATGTCCTGATAGGGAAGGATCTAGATGAGGCAGTAGCATGTGCTTGTGCAGTTACATACAGTCAGACTAGGAGATAAGCATGTGGGTCTGGTAGCCTGGTGGAGACCCAGACAGACTGCATACTTGCAGCCAGGACTGGTGAAGTGGTTACTTCAGGTAGGGAGCTACTCTGTAGCACTGAGACTGAATGTGAGCCATAGCTGCTTGTGGGTACTGATGTTCCCTTGGACAGAGTGACTGCAAAGGTAGAGGTGAGTAGTAGTACCCAGGCTGACAGTGAGGTGCCACTGTCAGAGGATGCCAGACTTCCTGTGGAAGGGGAGCTGGAAAGAGTTACAAAGAGAGAGTTGAGACAGGCTCAGCTCTCAGACCCTGCATTGCAAGGCTTGAAGCAGGCAGCTAGTGAGGCACCTGATTCTCAAGGGAAGGGGGATTTTGTATACTGTATAGAGAGTGGACCCCTGAGGGAGGGCTAGAAGGTGAGAGAGTACAGCAGTTGGTAGTGCTTAGAGCCTACCAGCTGGCAGTTATAGCAATAGCCCATGATATTCCCTTTGCAGGTCATATGGGCATAAAATGTACCAAGAGACGTATTATGCAGAACTTCTATTGGCCTGGAATTTCCAGAGATGTAACCTGGTACTGCAGGACCTGTGAGCCATGCCAAAAGGTGGGCAAGGCAGGAGACAAGGTGAGAGCTCCTTTGATGGCTTTGCCTGTGATTGAGGAGCTATTTCAGAGGGTAGCTATGGATATTGTGGGGCCTCTGAGTACCCCAAGTTCCATAGGGAAAAAGTATATCATAGTGGTAGTAGGTTATGCTACAAGATACCCTGAGGCAGTGGCTCTGTCCTCCACTGAGGCAGAAAAGGTGACACATGCTTTGTTAGAGATTTTCTGCAGGATAGGTTTCTCAAAAGAAATACTGACTGATACAGGTGCCAATTTAATTTCAGACCTGCTGGCTTCTCTGTGGAAGTACTGTGGGGTGAAGCACCTAAAGACCACCCCCTACCAACCCCAGACAAATGGTCTGGTTGAGAGGTTAAACTCTACAATCAAGTCTATGCTATGGGCATTTGCGAACAGTTTAAGAGGGAGTGGGGCAAATATTTGCCCCATCTGTTTGCTTGCAGAGAGGTTTCCAGGAATTCACAGGTTTTTTACACTTTGAGTTGCTGTATGGGCATAGGGTGAGAGGACCTCTAGATTTAATTCAAGATGAGTGGGAAGGTAAGTGTGAATCTCCCAAGGAGTCTGTTGTGGCATATGTCCTAAACCTCAGGACAAGGCTCAGAGAACTCATGGGCTTGGCCCAGGAGAACCTGGCAGAAGCCCAACAGCACAAAAAGGTCTGGTATGACAGGAATGCTCGAGCTAGAGAGTATGGTCTAGTGCAGCAGGTAATGGTTCTCATTCCTGTCAGACACAACAAGCTGCAAGCAGCTTGGGAAGGACCCTACAAGCTGGTAAGAAAGGTAAGTGATGTTAACTACATGGTGGAACTGCTAGGCAGGTGGCAGAGGCACTCATTGTACCATGTTAACATGATGAAGCCTTACCATGATAGGGAGGCCCATGTGTTGAGCATTTGCAGTGGATTGCAAGAAGAGTCTGAGTGAGATCTGGTGACTGATCTCCTCAGTGAGCTTCAGACTGACACTTCAGTAGACGGGGTAGCAATGTCCCAGCAGCTATCGCCTACCCAGGTTTGAGAAATCCGAGCAGTGCTACAGGAGTTTGGGGACGTGTTTACTGGGAAACCAGGGTGCACCCACTTGGTGCAGCACCAGGTGGATACAGGACCACAAAGGCCTATTAGGCAGGCCCCTTATAGGATGCCTGATGGAGTCAAACAGACTCTGAGAGAGCAGATACATGAAATGTTGGAACTAGGGGTAATTCAAGTGCCCATCAGTCCCTGGGCCTCCCCAGTGGTGCTGGTGCCAAAGAAGGATGGCAGCACCAGGTTTTGTGTGGACTACAGGAAATTAAATAGTCATACAGAATCAGATGCTTACCGCATGCCTAGGACAGATGAGGCCCTAGAGCAGCTGGGTGGGGCTAAGTATCTTACAACTATTGATTTTACCAAGGGTTACTTGCAGGTGCCCTTGACTCCCAGTGCTAGAGAGAAGTCAGCCTTTGTTGTCTCCTTTTGGCTTGTATGAGTTCACAAAGATGCCCTTTGGGATGATAAATGCCCCAGTGACTGTCCAGAGGCTGGTAGATCACATTCTAGCATGAGCAGGATGGTTTGCCCTTGCTTATCTAGATGATATTACCATCTATAACCATTCCTGGCAATAGCACCTTCAACATATCAGGGAGGTGCTGGGCAGACTACAGAGGGTAGGGTTGACCATTAAGCCCAGCAAATGTCAGGTGGGTATGGCAGAGGTTTCCTACTTGGGACATAGAGTGGGGAGTGGTAGGATCATGCCAGAACCTGCCAAAGTAGAAGCCATTCAGGCATAGCCTACACCTGTTACCAAAAAGCAGGTGAGGGCATTCTTAGGAACAGCAGGGTATTACAGAAAATTTGTCCCCAGTTATAGTACCATAGCTGCTCCCCTCACAGACCTGACAAGGAAGAAAAGGCCAAATAAGGTAGTGTGGACCCCAGAATGTGAGCAAACATTCCAGAAGTTAAGTAGAAAAAAGCTGCAGGTACTCCACGACAAACGAAGCCAATCAGTTTCTTTAGAAAAACACTGCTTTAATCAAATGAGTAAGCGCTTTCACATCTATACAAGATGCTTCATCAGACTTCAAAAAGCAGAACAAGCAACCAGTTTAAAAGCATTACAGGTCATCCATTAGACCAATGATGCATCAGGTGCAATAATTCAATCTATCACCATGGAGACAATTAAACAAATTGAAAATGTTAAAACATTAGAATGTTTGAATGCTTCAGTATATTCGAAGTATTTTTATACTTTAATATATTCAAAAAACTCTCAAAATACTACTATAAAAGCCCTATAAAAACACTAATAATACTAAAAAAACACTGATAAAAACACCTAAAGATGCGGTGATGTATCTTTATACTTATTATAATGTAAAATGGTGAAATAAATGAATACAAATATAATTGTAAGAAAAATAAAAAACTCTTTAGTGTGGTAACGGGCGATCAACAAGGAAAGGTTTCAGGCTGACCCTATCATTGAGACCATGTCCCAAGTCAGCTCGCAGCCTGATGATCCACTTCCCTTCTTCCCTTTCTGTGAAACCAATGACATTCCCCAATCTCATGGTGGTGTGTATAAGCTCCAAAACCATAAACATAAAATTATGTGTGGTGCCATGAGTCAAGACATGTCTCGCTAGGGCGTTGTTCTCATTTTCCCTGTTGATGGCATACAAGTGCTCTCTTATCCTCTCCCTGAGGGTCCTATTGGTTTTCCCCACATAAAAACTGTTACATTTCTTACAAATAGCCAAATAAACTAGATTCCTAGTCTTACAATCAGCATAATGACTAAATCTGTATGTTACATTAGAATCTGGATGTATAAAGATATCACTACTATTAATAAATGCACACTGATTACAACTGAGACAGGGAAAGGTACCCTTCCTAACTGATAAAGGTTTGTTAGTGGTATTCCTTTCATAACAAAGCATATTTCTGATGGATTTAGATTTTTAGATTTAGTCATTATGCTGATTGTAAGACTAGGAATCTAGTTTATTTGGCTATTTGTAAGAAACGTAACAGTTTTTATGTGGGAAAAACCAATAGGACCCTCAGGGAGAGGATAAAAGAGCACTTGTATGCCATCAACAGGGAAAATGAGAACAACGACCTAGCAAGACATGTCTTGACTCATGGCACCACACATAATTTTATGTTTATGGTTTTGGAGCTTATACATACCACCATGAGATTGGGGAATGTCATTGGTTTCACAGAAAGGGAAGAAGGGAAGTGGATCATCAGGCTGCGTGCTGACTTGGGACATGGTCTCAATGATAGGGTCAGCCTGAAACCTTTCCTTGCTGATCGCCCGTTACCACACTAAAGAGTTTTTTATTTTTCTTACAATTATATTTGTATTCATTTATTTCACCATTTTACATTATAATAAGTATAAAGATACATCACCGCATCTTTAGGTGTTTTTATCAGTGTTTTATTAGTATTATTAGTGTTTTTATAGGGCTTTTATAGTAGTATTTTGAGAGTTTTTTGAATATATTAAAGTATAAAAATACTTCGAATATACTGAAGCATTCAAACATTCTAATGTTTTAACATTTTCAATTTGTTTAATTGTTTCCATGGTGATAGATTGAATTATTGCACCTGATGCATCATTGGTCTAATGGATGACCTGTATTGCTTTTAAACTGGTTGCTTGTTCTGCTTTTTGAAGTCTGATGAAGCATCTTGTATAGATGTGAAAGCGCTTACTCATTTGATTAAAGCAGTGTTTTTCTAAAGAAACTGGTTGGCTTCATTTGTCGTGGAGTACCTGCAGCTTTTTTCTACTTAACTTTGATTTTTGGCGTTCAGCAGGTACCTTACCCTCAGAGACTTTTTTGTTTCCACAAACATTCCAGAAGCTAAAAGAAGCTTTGGGTGGACCCCCGGTATTAGCCAGTCCAGATTACAGCAAAGAATTTGTTGTGCAGGTGGATGCTTTGAACCATGGGGTGGGGGCAGTACTTAGCCAGATTTCTTCAGAGGGAGAATTGCGCCCAGTGATTTATCTCAGTTGTAGGCTCCAACCCAGTGAGGAATGCTATGCAGCTGTAGAAAAGGAATGTCTAGCAATAGTGTGGGCACTGCAGAAACATCAGCCTTATCTGTATAGAAGAAAATTCACTGTAGTTACAGACCACAATCCGCTAACATGGTTACACAGAGCTAGCCAGCAAAATGCCACATTGCTAAGATGGAGCCAATGGTTGTAAGCATATAATATGTCAGTGCAGCACCGCAATGGGATTAGCAATGCCAATGCAGATGGGCTCTCAAGACAGGGAATGGTGTAACGTATATTCAGATAGACCTAACCCTCTCAAGAACGTTTCTCAAGGGTCACTTGAAAAACTATCTTGAGTTCTCTAGAGGAGGGGAGATGTGTGAAGATAGGTGAAGGCTGCCAACCTAGCCAGATAGAATTTTGTAGATAATTCTGTCATTTGTAAATATTAATGTAAGCCACAGGCTTGTTCTCTTAAATGTGAAAAGACTGTATTGGATGGTGAACTGAAAAAAAAATTTAACAACAGTGCACTCTGCTGTAAGAAAGCTGATAAGTCAAGTATTGTGAAATTCTTTGATCTAAAACTTGGAGCCGAGATGTCTAGAGGGAGGCATTCTGCCTATTGTTTTGAGGCCAGAGTTAATGGCTAGAATTTACATGTATAATTTATTTTATTGCTCTGGCTTTCTGACCAGCTGCAAGATCAAAAGGGCTATTAACCTCTGAGTTTCTGTTAGCTAGCCTGGGAACCAGAAAGAAACAATGTAATCTGAAATGAATCAGTGATACTGTGTTATCAATTTAAGGGCAGAAAGAATGAGGCCATTTAGCATTTGTCTTGAGAACATGCAAAATCACCAGCACTGTCTTGTTCTATATGTAAGTTTATTTTAGAACTGTGTTTTCTTTTATATACAGCTAGGAGCTAGGCAGATTAGATTATTTTTTTCTGAATTGATGTCAAAACTTTTCTACTGTATTATTTTAAGTATTTCTCTGTGAGCTCTGAACTCTTGAATAGCACTGTTTAGTAAGAAGTATTGTCTTGTGGTTTATTATTTATTATTAAATATTTTTAAACCTTTCAACTGTGTTTTTTTTGTGTAGAGATAATTTAAGCTCTAGAGTACATTGCATATATATAGTGATACTGTACAAAGCCAATCCAAATAAGCCTTGACTGTTCAGTTGCACTTACCATTTAGATTATAATATTGTACAGTATAATTGGACACCCTTTCATAAGGGCCTTTTGGTAGCTGATAAATATTAGTGGGTGGTTGTAGTGATTTCTACCGTATAGTCTGGGTAAAAGCGGCACAGCTGGAGAAGCTGTACCAGCCTTCCCCAGGAGTGTCTGTGTGGTTGTATATAACTGTTATCTCAAAGTGTGTTTGTGTCAGCTACGTGGGCAGGGACACAAAGCACTGGTTGGACAGAGATGGTGCTGGAGGTTTTAGCTTGCCCAAAGTCTGAGATCTGGACCCTATAGCTGTGCCAGTGGGGAGTCTTATTGGGGACCTGGAGAGAAAGGGAGAAACCAGCCCCAGACCGACTGTGATCTCTGTGTGCTGTTAAGGGAAATTGTACTTTACTGTGTGTGTATTTATTATCCTTACCCTATATGGATGCCGCTCATTGGTGTTAGTGGTGAGGACTGAGGCTCCTTGATCGCTGGGCCAGTGCACAGGCATCACAAATCCCACTGTGTATCTTTTTCTTTATTCTGCAGGGCATGTTCATATTTTTTTGATTTTTCACCCCAGCCATCATTAAGGATGCAGTCTCTTATGCCAACCAGATCTTTGTAGAAGAAAAGTATTCATATTCCCCTGAGCTTTCCATGTTAGCATTTTATATTAGATGTACTTGTTCTTGTGTTTGTATATTTCTACCATGCAGCATCTTGTTGGACTCCTGTGGTATAGAAAATTGAGTAAGTGTCTATAAACTAGCTGATGAGGTTGTGCTTGAAGGCCAGAAAACAGTAAATGTATCTGCGTTTCATTAAAAGTAGTTGATAACATTGTGATCTTCTACCAGTCTACGTCCACGCTTTGATCAACTCATGATGGATAGACTTGCATGCTTTGTAGACCATTATTGTTATTATATAGGAGTTTCAAAGCATTTTAGTCTTGTGGCTATTAACATTTGTGAACACCTACCCTCAGGCTGTACATTCTTTCTCAAACAGAGCTTGGCCATTTACTCCGGGGGAAATTTGAGGGTACACACACACACAGTCAATCAGGTTATGTTTGAAAGATGGTTATGTATTACACTGCTTGACCTGCAGGAGCAGTTTATTCCAGTGATGGGGAAGACACTATGCAAATAGTCTATCGCTCCACAATATTTTACTTATCTGATATTGATTTAGGTCACTGGGTCTGGCGTTTGCTTAGAAGTTAGGTGTGTACAGACACAGAAGATCAAGTACAACAGGGCCTGTAATGAGATTGTAGGTGAGGTGCAGATCGCCAGTCATAAGTCTGTAAGTAATAGAGTAATAGGATATGGCTTATAGTTTCTGTTGGTAGCTCAGTGTCTTTAATCCTGGAATCTTCTTAATTAAGAACCTTTGGGCCTTCTTTGGTTGTTTGATATGATGTATGATGTATGATGTACTTCCTGAAGGTGGCATTGTACTCAATAATTGGCCTAATCTTCATGACTTAGGCAACCCAGTTTAGTTAGTGGTTCAGGCATCTGAAAAGCTGGTCAAGAGGGATGAATGTGCCCATATCAGGGGAGAAGGGATGTTCCTCTAGGCATTCCCTGTTGGGGGCATGGTCCATAGAGGGGAGTATCTCTTAGATTAAAAGACAAATGCAGGGAAGAAATGAAAAAAAGGGTAGGTCATTCAAATAAGCCTTGACTGTTCAGTTGCACTTACCATTTAGATAATAATATTGTACAGTATAATTGGACACCCTTTCATAAGGGCCTTTTGGTAGCTGATAAATATTAGTGGGTGGTTGTAGTGATTTCTACCGTATAGTCTGGGTAAAAGCGGCACAGCTTACATATAGAACAAGACAGTGCTGGTGATTTTGCATGTTCTCAAGACAAATGCTAAATGGCCTCATTCTTTCTGCCCTTAAATTGATAACACAGTACCACTGATTCATTTCCCATGATAGCAAGGATAACGTGGTTCCAGGACATCCTAATGATTCTTGTCTTCCCCAACCTTGGTGAAGCAAGTCCAGGAGGAGATTATGAGGGATTGTTAGATCAGATACAGCATGGGGGCACCAGGATAAGATGATGGTTGGCTGTATGGGAGTGGAAAATAATGGGCATAATCAATGTTGAATACAAAGGGTTGATGGCACCTTTAGATTTGGAGTATAAGCCCTTGGCCATTAGTTTTGCTAAGTAGAAGGATTTTCTGACTATCCTTGCCACATGATATTTGAAGGTGAGGGGAACTGATGATCCAGGCACCCAGGTCCCTTGCTACATTTTCATTAAGGAGTGGAGTATTGTTTATGCTATATATTGAGGGAAGAGGTTGTTAGCCAGTAAAATAATAACACATTTTTTCACATTTAATTTGAGCCCATTTTCAGTGTACTACAGATGAATTAGTGTAGGGTCTTTCTGAAGAATAGAAGAGTCAGTAGAAGGCATGACAATAACACCCAATGTGCAGCCATTTGCAAACTTAATTAACCAGAAGTTCAGATTCTCAATTAAGGGGTCAGGAAAGTAAATGCTGAAAAACAGGGTCCCAGTTCTGAGCCCTGGTGGACTCCCCTGTTTACCTATATCATTTCAGATGAGGCACCTGCCCCATGAACTATGTGAATTCTTTTGCTATCCATCTTACAAGACAAAGATTTATACTGAAAGCATTTAGCTTAGTTAGAACACGCACTTGGAGTATGGTATCAGTGCTTTATGTGGTTGAAGCAATGCCGGATGAATAGCAGGACCACTCTCAACAGCCTGCATGACCCTCTTAAAGAAGTTAACTAGATTTAATAGGCAGGATCTCCCTGTAATGTGTCCAAATTATTGAGGCACTAGCTTTAATGGAATGTTTGATGTCATAACTGATGAGATCAGTTATGACACTTTTTTTAGCCTCGCAGATCAAGTTGTAATTACAGGGATCAACCGTATGGAGGGGCATTGACAATATGGAGTGTCATAATTTGGGGAAAAATGCTGTAGAGAAGTTTAGATTAAACAGTATGAGGAAAGGTTCAGAGTGGTCACGTTTGGTGCTACTTATTAAACATTCAAGTATGCTTTCAGGTCCTATGTAGGAAATATTTTTGATACCACCTTCAGAACATATTCTTAGGTAATAATGGGAATATAAGTGATTCTGGGATATGTGAAGTTTGGTTAGATGTTGCAGGAGTAAGGTTTGCAGAAAATGTTACTATGTTGGTAATGCCCTTTGAGTTGGCGTGGATTGCCTTATTTAGGATAAGTTCTGAGCATTACTGAGTATTGATTCTTAGCTTCCTAATAGTTATCCTTAGCTTCAGAATCTGGCCTAAGTTCACATGTTGCTTTACTAGTCCCAATAGTATTATTCAGTTTTCTGGTAAAATGTTTATACTGCCCTTGGAATGAGGAGTTTTGGATCTACTATTTAATTTAAGGAGCCTTTTTTCTTTCTTTTGGTGTAATTTATTTATGTTAGTTGACTGCCATAATGGAATATTTTAAATTTTCCAGCACATTTTGCTCTGGTTGCAACTGCTAATTCTATGTATTTGTCTAAATGGGGGTTGTAGATGAATTTTGAGATTTTGATGTTGTTTTCACAGGCTGTGGAGATTTTGAAGGCAAATGTAACATGTTTATGAATGGAATTAACTAGTATGAACTATTGGAATAATACGTGGAGATTCCATATTTGGGAGAACCAAAGCTGGAACATTATGTCTTATTCTAGGTTTACTGACTATCTGTTCCAGGGAATTTTTTTTTAATTATGTCCAACAATTTCTGGCTATACCTTACTTTTAAGTCATAGGTGCTTCAGTTAATGGCAGGCTAGTTAAAATCTCTAAAGATCATGGAGGTCTTGTCAATAGGGAGTTATTTCAACATTATCATGAATTTACCATGGTGAACTGCACTGTAGCCTGTAGCAGCCTATGCATTGTTAGTTTGTTTTATTTATGGTGACAAAGAGTTCTCTGAGTTCTGTTTGTGGATCTCCTGAAATCTGTTTGGAAGTGGTATGATTCTTGACAAATCTGGAGATGCCAACGCTATTATCATCAGGCCTGAAGGCATGGTAGATGTGAAATGCAAGTATGTGAGGAGTTCATTCCTTATTTTTAAACCAATTTTCAATAATTACAGAAGAATGAATATGTTCCAGATGCAAAAGAACCTCATGACTAGGCAATTTGTTGTTAAGATTTCTGGTATTGAGAAAAATCTATATTAATATGGTCCAAACTGGGAAATGATGAATTATGGTACATTGGAATATGTGTCTAAAAAGGCAATATGGGAGTATCAAAATGCTTAATCCAGTATGTGGAAGCCTTGAGTAGCATCCTGCCATAACCCAGAATGATACCACAGTATAAGGACAAAATGACTGACTTCAGTAATTGGCTAAGCTTCTGGTGTCATTCTAAGGGAATACAGTATCTGTCTGCCTGGGATGACATAATTGACAGACCATGCTGCTTTGCCGAGATGGCCTGTACTTGTCGCCCTTGAGATTCCCGATACTGGCAAAGGCTCTTGGCACCCCTATAGTGACTTTTTTAGGCAAGGTTCAAATGACAAATTCACCACCGTAACAGGTACAAGCAAGCAAAATCTGAGGGTAATGCTGCTCAATGCTAGAAGTCTAAACCTCAAAATGCATTCATTTGAGGTACTCATTAAAATGGAGAACATCGACATCTGTGCAGTGACAGAGATCTGGTTCAAAGCTCCAGAGAGCACACCTGTATTACCAGGCTATAATTCATACTACACCTTTCAGCCATCAAACCCGGACCGAAACACTAAAGGTGGAGGCATGTCCATATTCATTAAGGATATCCACACCTCCAAGTTAGTTGCTCAGCATAATGCATCTGAGATGATTCAAGTTCAACTAACGATGGGCAAAACCGCAATCCAGATTGTAGCTTGCTACAGACCCCCCCACCACCATTCCCCAGGATTCCCACTCCTCTTTTCTTGATACACTGGAAAATATTAAGGTACAACCCAACACCCTAATAATGGGTGATTTCAACTACCCCACCATTAACTGGGAAAACTCTTCATGTACCAACTCTTTTGCTCAGCATTTTCTGGAATTCATCAATTCCAATGCCTTGGATCAACTTATCCACATTCCCACCAGGGGCAGCAATATCCTAGACCTGGTCATCACCAACATGGGCGACCGGTGTTCCACATCAGAGGTCACCTCCTCATTGGTCAGATCTGAACACAAGCTAATCACCCTAGATATCCATATCCCACTCCCACCCCCATTAGGAAAACAACCGTAAAAAACTTCTCCAAAGCCAACTTCACGCTTCTTAAGACAGAAGTGGCAAACTTCATGACACCCATGCAGATGGACAATAGAGGTACGACTGCTGAATCCTACACAGATGCACTTTACAAGCACTTAAACGAGTGCATGGATCATGCTATCCCTAACAGAACCAAGATGCTATCCTCCAAAAAAAGGAAGCCAATCTGGTGGTCTTCTGCCATAAACAAAATCTACAAGTCTTTTCAGGCTTGTTGGCTGTTGGTGAAGCACCCACCAAGAAGAGAAAACGCTGAGAGAAGAAAGGAGCCACTTTTGCGACTTTAAGTATTTTTCCTCTGTTTATTTGCTAAGTTTTTCTGTATATCCGCCTATTTTGAGCATTTTCTGGCTTGTTAAATTTGATTTCTGCATTAGTAACTGTATTTAGAGCACGACCTAGAGCTGTTTACTGAATTTCCAGTTTGCACATTTTTAAAATTGTTTTTTTCTCAAAACTTGCATTTTATCTGTCTTTGGCCTAGCAATCTTGTGTGGGGTCATTTACTGCACTGTTATAACTTGTTGATACTTGTTAACCTCTGCTATCTCTGAAAAAACAAAAAAACAAAAAAATCTTCTTTTTTCCCACTTTTCTGAGATTTAAAAAAGTTCAGTTACAGGCTTGCTGTTCTTGAACTGTTTGTAAGTTTCTGTGAGGCCATTTTTTGCTTGGGCTAAATGAAAGTTTCTCTGTTGATCAGTGGCGTGAAAAACATTGAGCAGCCTGCCTGCCCCTGTGGGAGTGGTTACTGACTTGAAACTGTAGTTTTATTGGCCATTCTGGGTCAATTCCAAAACTCCTTCGTCTTCCTCTCTTAAAACCTGGTTGCCTCATGGTTTTGGCATCTTTTCAGGCTTGTTGGCTGTTGGTGAAGCACCCACCAAGAGGAGAAAATGCTGAGAGAAGAAAGGAGCCACTTTTGAGACTTTAAGTATTTTTCCTCTGTTTATTTGCTAAGTTTTTTCTGCATAGCCGCCTATTTTGAGCATTTTCTGGCTTGTTAAATTTGATTTCTGCATTAGTAACTGTATTTAGAGCACAACCTAGAGCTGTTTACTGAATTTCCTGTTTGCACTTATTTTTAAAATTGTTTTTTTCTCAAAACTTGCAT
Organism: Protopterus annectens; assembly: GCF_019279795.1. NCBI lineage: Eukaryota > Metazoa > Chordata > Ceratodontiformes > Protopteridae > Protopterus > Protopterus annectens. Next base: position 1,563,917,376 of record NC_056739.1, read on the forward strand.
TTTATCTGACTTTGGCCTAGCACTCTTGTGTGGGGTCATTTACTGCACTGTTATGACTTGTTGATTCTTGTTAACCTCTGCTATCTCTGAAAAAACAAAAAACAAAAAAAATCTTGCTTTTTTCCCCCTTTTCTGAGATTTAAAAAAGTTCAGTTACAGGCTTGCTGTTCTTGAACTGTTTGTAAGTTTCTGTGAGGCCATTTTTTGCTTGGGCTAAAGGAAAGTCTCTCTGTTGATCAGTGGCAGTGAAAAACATTGAGCAGCCTGCCTGCCCCTGTGGGAGTGGTTACTGACTTGAAACTGTAGTTTTATTGGCCATTCTGGGTCAATTCCAAAACTCCTTCATCTTCCTCTCTTAAAACCTGGTTGCCTCATGGTTTTGGTGTCTTTTCAGGCTTGTTGGCTGTTGGTGAAGCACCCACCAAGAGGAGAAAATGCTGAGAGAATAAAGGAGCCACTTTTGAGACGTTAAGTATTTTTCCTCTGTTTATTTGCTAAGTTTTTCTGCATAGCCACCTATTTTGAGCATTTTCTGGCTTGTTAAATTTGATTTCTGCATTAGTAACTGTATTTAGAGCACAACCTAGAGCTGTTTACTGAATTTCCTGTTTGCACTTATTTTTAAAATCTTTTTTTTCTCAAAACTTGCATTTTATCTGTCTTTGGCCTAGCACTCTTGTGTGGGGTCATTTACTGCACTGTTATAACTTGTTGATACTTGTTAACCTCTGCTATCTCTGAAAAAACAAAAAAACAAAAAATCTTGCTTTTTTTCCCACTTTTCTGAGATTTAAAAAAGTTCAGTTACAGGCTTGCTGTTCTTGAACTGTTTGTAAGTTTCTGTGAGGCCATTTTTTGCTTGGGCTAAAGGAAAGTCTCTCTGTTGATCAGTGGCAGTGAAAAACATTGAGCAGCCTGCCTGCCCCTGTGGGAGTGGTTACTGACTTGAAACTGTAGTTTTATTGGCCATTCTGGGTCAATTCCAAAACTCCTTCATCTTCCTCTCTTAAAACCCTCTTTTGTGTGGTGTTGCGCGTTTTTGAGCATAGCGCAACAGCGGACAGCGCCCCCTAATTGGGTTTAAACTATTCCTGGCTCCGCAAAGTCTGCTCTTCACTTTTTCCCTTAGAACTGCTCTATCTCTCAATTTAAACACCATATTCTCATTCTAAGGCCCTTCACTGGTCCAATTAAGTAATCCTACAAGTTAGCACTATTAAACCATAAGCACTACTTACTCTTATACTCTCTACGATTACCCTGTCCTCTATTGGTCCGTCTTAAATTAGTTTCCCTATTACTCTAGCATGTCCAAAGGTCAGTCAGTGGTTTCATCTCCAGTTCAGCTGGTGAATCTAGGAATTTTGAGGCAATGTTACAACTGTCTCATGTACATGGACAACCCTCTCCTCCTCCAAATAGGTTCAAATATATGTGAGAGATGCAACTATTTAGCCAAACTGGAGGTTGAGCTCTCTCATCTCAAAACTGGTGTAACCAGTCAGGAGGAGAAGGTAACCTCACACAACACAATTCCAGTATCACAGTCCCACCACATCAGCGAACCAAACACATAAATACACAAAAACATACTCGGAAGCTCTAAATAAAAATCTACCTAAGCAACAGAGACCTCCAAAGCAGACATCCAAGCAAACGCTACCTCAAAACAAAACACACACAACACATAACCCACAAAGTCAGTGTGCCAAGCAGCCACAGCCCTTAAGGCTGAATAACACACCTGATACTCTTGTTATAGGTGACTCTATTGTCAGACACACTGACGTCCCGCTCACCAGGCTGAATAAAGAGAAGGTCACAGTGAGCTGCCTGTCAGGTGCTAGGATCCGACACATAATGCAAGCACTCAGGTCACTCCAAAGCAAATACAAATATGACTCAGTCATTGTACATGCTGGTGTGAATGACCTGAGACGTACCTCCCTGGACTACAAGAAAAGAGACATAGAGGAGCTCTCTGATCATGTAGCCCAGGCTGGTATGACCCTGACCTTGAGCAGCATCTTACCCTCACCTAGAATGATGCCACAGTACAAAGACAAAATGATCGATTTTAACAATTGGCTAAAATTTTGGTGTCATTCAAAGGGGATCCAGTTTCTGTCAGCCTGGGATGACATGCTCAACAAGCCACGTTGCTTCGCTAGGGATGGCTTGCACCTGTCACCACTGGGCTTTCGGATATTGGCAAAGGCTCCTGCCACCCCCATAGTGCCTTTTTTAGGCAAGGCTCAAAAGTCAAACCCACCCCCATAGACAGCACAAGGAACAAGAAACTAAGGGTAATGCTGCTAAACGCCAGAAGTCTTAACCTCAAGATGCACGCACTCAAAGCTCTCCTCAGTATGGAGAACATCGATATCTGTGCAGTGACAGAAACCTGGTTCAAGGCTCCAGAGAGCACCCCAGCACTACCAGGCTATACCTCATATAATGCTTTTCGGCCCCAAAACCCGGACCGAACCACAAAAGGAGGGGGAGTTTCCATATTTATCAAGGATATCCACACCTCCAGGTTAGTGGCATTGCATGAAGTATCGGAGACCATCCATGTGCAACTAACAGTGGGCAAGACTGCTTTTCAGTTTATAGCATCATACAGACCACCATCTCAAAGTCAGGAATCCCATTCGGCTTTCCTGAAAACATTGGAGAACATGAAGATCTCTCCGAACACCATTATATTGGGCGACTTCAACTACCCAAACATTGACTGGAAGCACTACTCAAGCCCCAGCACCTTAGCCCAAAGATTCCTGGAAATTATAAACTCAAATGCTATGGAACAAATAATCACCACTCCCACAAGAGGGGACAACATACTAGACCTGATCATTACCAACATGGGGACTCTATGCTCCACACCAGAAGTATATCCCTCATTGGTAAGATCAGACCATAAATTCATTTCACTGGATGTCCACATCCCGACCCCACCCCCAGCCCAGAAAACCACAGTGAAAAACTTCTCAAAAGCGAACTTCTCACTTCTCAAAACTGAAGTGGAATCCTTCAAGGCCTCAGGGCCAGTGGAAACTACAGCCCAAACTGCAGAATCCTATATAAATGCATTCTACGGACATCTCCAGGAATGCATGGATCATGCTATCCCAAACAAAACCAAGACCCAATCATCCAAAGGTAGGCCCAGTCTGGTGGACCCCTGCCATAAATAAACTGTACAACAGAAGGAGGAAGCTACTACATGATAGAGCAAAATCCCTAATAGGAAAGGCATCTCTGATCAGTACTAGCAAAAAATTACGATCCCTCATAAAATCCTCCAAGGCCAGCTTCAAGAGAAAAATTGCACAGGACACCAAAGACAATCATAAGGCTTTTTTCAGTTATGTTAGAAACCTGGGATGCAACTCCCAGACTTGTTCTGAGTTGATTCTAAACGACAAAAAATACACTGAACCCACAGACATTGCCAATATCCTGGCAGACAGGTTCAGTGCAAACTTCTCCACCCCCCCCCAAAAGAGCAAGTATCTATCCCGGCAGAGGGCTGCCTCCCAAACATCTCAGATGCTCAGGTGAAGGCTGCCCTCTCCAAAGCAAGAAACACTGCTTCCATGGGACCAGATGGCGTCCCAGGTTGCGTCCTAGATGAACTACAAGAGGAACTAATCCCTCAAATAAAACAGCTATACAATCTCAGCCTCACTACAGGATATGTGCCCACAGAATGGCGTACAGCAACAGTGGTCCCACTCCACAAAGGTGGAGCCTCTACGGACCCTGGAAACTATCGCCCCATAATCCTGACTAGCTTAGTCTGCAAGGCTATGGAGAGGATCATCATGTAGCTCATAAACAAAGACATTGGGGACCTACAGACAGTAGATCCTACCCAGTTCAGCTTTGTCAAGGGCAGATCCTGCCTTTTGAACCTGGTTGACTACTTTGAAACAGTCACCAAAGCCATAGATGAAGGGAAGGTAGTCCACACAGCCTATCTGGACCTTGCAAAGGCATTTGACACTATACCCCACTCGGGCATCATAGATAAGCTATCCAGCTTAAATATCAACCCCTATGTCACAAGATGGGTCGCAAACTGGCTCAAAGACAGAACCCACAGAGTGAGCAGAACCCACAGAGTGAGAGTTGCTGGAGCCATGTCAGACTCGAAACCGGTCACAAGTGGCGCCCCACAGGGTTCTGTCCTGGGGCCACTCTTGTTCGGTATATACTTTTCCGAGGTACAGGCAAACGTGGGAGGACTATGGCTCACCAAGTTCGCAGATGACTACAAACTGGGCACCATAATCAACTCTCCAGCTGACACAAACATCCTTCAAAAAGGTCTCACAGAGACAGATAACTGGTGCCAGTGCCATGGTTTAAAGCTAAATGCCAAAAAATGTATAGTCATACCCTTTGGCAAAAACAATGTGCCCACAAATTACCACATAGGCAGAAACCCATTAAGTACAGAGAAAGTTATTAGGGACCTGGGGACCGAAGTTGATAGCAATCTCTCCTTTGAAAACCACATTGCCAAAGTGGTTAGAAAGACCTTCTACATAGCCCACCTCATCACAAAGGGTTTCACATCTAGATCAAGAGAGGTAATCGTGCCCCTTTATTCATCCCTCATCAGGCCCATCATAGAATACAATGCCCCTTTTGGGATGTACCTTACCCGACACCTGCAGCAATTAGAAAGACCCCAAAAGTATCTCACCAAGAGGATCAAGGGTCTCAAACAGATGCTATATGCTGCTCGGTTAAAAAAACTCCAGCTCTACTCAGTTGCATACCGCCTACTTCGAGGCGATCTATGCCTGACATACAAAGCTATGTCTAATCCAGAATTAATGGACATGCTCCACCTCAGTAAATCTAAATCCCTTAGAGCCACATGCTCGACGGACTTGAACCTCAGCACAGAAATAAATAGAACTTGCTGGAGGGACAGGTTCATAACCCAGAGGCTCCCTTCGCTCTGGAATAGAATTCCAGTTCATGTGAGGCAGAGCACCTCACTGAATCTCTTCAAGAAGAATCTCGATAAGTGGATGGGGGATCGTAGGTTTGTCCCAGGGATTACTCCTGTGTCACTATTAGACAGAGGCACAGTAAACTAAACCTTAAAAAGGGCACAGTATACTCAAATCAAGGGGTGGCGTAAGCCATACAGAATCGAGCTAGGCTTATAATTGCCCCAGGGCAGATAGCCTAGTATGAACCTATGAACCTATGAACAACAGAAGAAAGAAACTGTTGCAAAAAAGAATAAAATCCCATGATTGGAGGAACTCCCTGGTCAGCCTCAGTAAGAAGCTGCGATCCCTCATAAAATCCTCCAAAGCTAGTTATGAAAAGAAAATCGCCACTGATTCAAAAGACAGCCACAAAGCATTCTAAAGCTATGTCAAGAATCTCAATGGCAACACTCAGATCTGCTCTGAGTTACAGCACAATGACACTAAATATACAGAACCAACTGATATTGCCAACATCCAGGCAGATAGGTTCAGTGATAACTTTATCCCCCCCTCTCACCCCCTAAAGGGCCCATCTTTATACCGGAAGAATGAAAAGTTCCTGTAATCACGGCTGCACGGGTACAAACCTCACTCTCTAAAGCTAAGAACACAGCATCCATGGGACCTGACAACATCCCAAGCTGCCTTCTACACAAACTAGAGAACGAACTGGCACCCCACCTAAGTACCATGTTCAGTCATAGTCTCACCTCAGGCTTTATGCCCATTGAATAACACACCATGATGGTTATCTCACTCCACAAAGGGGGGGCCACAACAGACCCCGGGAACTACCGCCCCATTAGCCTGACAAGCCTGGTCTTCAAGGGCATGGAACGTATCATCATGGAACTCATAAACAAAGACACTGGAGATCTCCAAACTCTGGACCCCACACAGTTCGGGTTTGTAAAATGCAGATTATGTCTCCTAAACCTGATAGACTTCTTTGAAGCAGTCACCAAAGCCATAGATGAGGGTAAGGTGCTTATCTAGATCTCGCCAAGGCGTTCAACACCATCCCCCACTCTGGAATTATAGATAAACTCACTAAACTAGGTATAAATCCCTATGTCACAAGATGGGTTGCAAACTGGCTTACTGACAGAACCCACATTGTAAAAGTAGAAGACTCCAAATCAGACTTCAGACCAGTGACAAGTGGAGTACCACAGGGTTCAGCCCTGAGTCCTCTCTTGTTTGGTATCTACTTCTCTGAAGTACAGGCAAACACAGAAGGTCTTTGGCTAACTAAATTCGCAGAAGACTGCAAACTAGGAGCCATAATCAAAACTTCTAACGATGTGGACATCCTACAAAAGGGTCTCACTGAGACAGATGCCTGGTGTCAAAGCCATGGTCTCAAGCTCAATGCCAAAAAGTGCATTGTCATCCCCTTTGGTAAAAATTCTGTACCCATGAACTACCACATAGGCGGTAGTCTGCTTACCATCGAAAGTGTGATAAGAGACCTTGGGACACAGGTGGACAGTAGTTTCTCCTTTGATAATCGCATCACCACAGTGGTCAGGAAATCCTTCTACGTGGCACACCTCATCACAAAAGGGTTCTCATCCAGAAAAAATAAGTAACTGTTCCCCTCTACTCATCACTCATTAGACCCATTATAGAGTACAACGCCCCTTTTGGTATGTACCTCACAAGACATCTACAACAACTGGAAAGGCCACAGAAATACCTCACAAAGAGGATTACTGGCCTCAAACAGATGCCTTATGCAGACCAACTCAAAAAACTCCAGTTTTACTTGGTCGCATATCGCCTAGTCAGAGGCGATCTCTGCCTAACATACAAAGCTATGTCAAACCCACAGATGTTGGACATGCTCCACATAAAGAAATCCCAATTCCTCCGAGCTACACACTCTTGGGACCTAAAACTTGTCACCACAATAAACAGAACATGCTGGAGTGATAGATTCCTGTCCCAGAAGCTTCCCATACTCTGGAACAGACTACCTATCTATGCCAAACAGAGCTCCTCATTAGCACTCTTCAAGAAAAATCTTGATGATTGGATGGGTAATAGGAAATTCACCCCGGGGATCACTTCTGTGGTTCTGCTCGACAGGGGCACAGGAAAATAATTTTCTTGGGTGGCAAAAGCCAGGGTACCTTTTTGGATAGGCTTGTATAGGCCCTAGGGCCAATAGCCTAGTACCTACCTACAAACCTATGAACCTATGAATGAGAGGTGCAGATGATTTCTTGTGAACCATGTTTGACTATTAGTCTCACTCTATGCTGACATATACTGGATCCCCTAGAATAATGCCAACTCTCCAGTCAATTGCTAAAGCCACATATATTTTCTTTGTACCAAATCATCATTCTTGGTGATGGAAGAATTCCAGTCAGGACCAGAGCCTTACCTGCATTTAGCATGAACAATGTCAGAAATTTCCATGCATGTGACAATTACAAGTAAGTCTCTGCACATGCCTTTCAGAATTTTTGTATACTTAGGCTGGTCACATATGGTAAGGATTCATTAGGTAAGTTTGTGGGTTAAGTTAAGCCCATCCTGAAATGTTTTAATTATCATAGTAAACAATGAAAGGTGTTCAGTTTCCATCAGAAGTTAACGTAGGCGAAGGTAAGATGAATAACTCTGATGTAATGGTTGGGACATCCTCCAAAATCTGTCTCACGCAATATGACAAGTAGTAATGCTCCTTATAGGGTCTCTGCTATAGAAATATGCAGTGTGAGTAATATAGCGTTACTGTGTTTTGACAAGACCTATTCTGAGATACCTCGTATCAGGTCCCTAGTGGGACTGTGACATTTTTCATTGAACTTTACAGCAACAGAGAAGTAATATCCCCACGTAAAATAATTTCTTACTGGAGCTAACATTTTTCTTAGCATTTTACCAGACAGAACACACTTTGATAACAACATCCACTATTCAGTGGTAATAAACCATACACTGAAGTATCACACCCCCGGATTCACTAATCTTCATGCAGGACTAATTTAGTCCTGCACGAAAGCACCAGTCTAAGAGGAGGATGGCAGCACACCATGCATATTAAGGAAGGCTCGCTGCCTGAATACCTAATGCTACATGGAGCGTGGACGAGTGCAGGGGGTGTGTCTGAGAGCAGAGCTCTCAGAATAAACATGCCCCTGCAAAGTAGAACAAAAGAATGTGTACATAAAAGAGCGCTAGTGCTCATAAGTGCCTGCATATCCCCACCAACAGTCCCCTTGTGTTCAACAGCAACAGTACACTGAAAAAAAAAATGAAGAAACCCTTGTAGTAATGTATTTAAAACTCAGAGTACAGCTAACCGTAGGTGCATGGGTTTGCCCATCACTTAGCTACGGGTAAAGCAGCATAAAAGGCTGAAGAGGATAACAAGAAAGCTATAGCAAATAAAGCAGCAAAGCAACAGCATAGTGGCCAGAGCATCCGCCTAACGAGGAGGCATTCCCGGCTCAAGTCCCACTGCAGCAGATATCATTTCCATGTGTAATCTGTATACGAACATTTATGTGCATTTTATTGCTGTATAACCTACCAAACAACATTGAAATGTGAACTGGAGTACTGCATGAAATGCACATGTGAAGAAACAGTACCATAATGAATAAGTCAGCAGTAAGCAGGCGTAAGCACAGATAAGTAGTAGTAAGCATATGTAAGTGATAGTAAGCGTGTGCAGGTGCGTTTGGGCAGGGTGAAGCACCGCCGACACAAATCAAGCAAAGGAGATGCTAAATGCATGTAACACACTGTGACCGGCAGTCAGCAGTGCTAATCTCTGCACAAACCCGCTCACAACTGCTTGAAAGTGCCTAAAGCACACCGTATCCAATGGCCGGTGTCACATGTGGGTTTAAAGAATTAGAGGTATATGTGTTTGTATGAATATCCATAACTGTATAGATATATACCTCCCCTCATTGTAGTACAAATGTATATATGCATAGATAAACATGTAAATAAATACTCACAAATACAGATATACATATGCAGACACCCATACATCCACATGTTGTTAGATATATATACAACAATATATATCTATATATCTATATATATATATATATATATATATATATATATATATATATATATATATATATATATATATATATATGTAGATATATATATGTAGATATAGATATATATAAATCCAACAGCAAAAAGAATGGAGCCGGATAAGAACGTTCTGTAATAGTAGTAAAATATCAAAGCAGCAGCAAACAGCACGTATTTCACAGCCAGGGCAGAATCTCTAAATACTGATAAGTGTGGCTATGGACCAAAACCACTATCAAGCAACCAAGTCTTAGGTCCCTCATTATATCGATTTCATTCAAAAGCCCATTGTGTTTGCAAGCACTGTCTCTGTGAGCGTCACCTTAAGACAGTCGGTAACAGTAAAGCTGAACATCCGCTTCCAAATAATTTTTCAACAGCTCCTTTAAAGCTTCAATTTATTGTAAAACACCATCAAAACGTATTAAAACAATAAAATAAATATGGAGAGATAAGCGCTTTCGGGTTTCAAAGTTCACCCTTCATCAGATCTAAATACAATGACCACTGTTCCTTATTTAAAAAATGTTATGCTCCAATGAAACAAAGCTACAAACTAACATGCCCATTCCCTTTATGATGTGCTAAACACATCTTCTTGATCTTTATTTCCTGAATGCAGGTTGTATGAAACAACACTACAAGTTAACACGCCCATTCCCTTTGTGACGTGTTAAACATGCCTTCTTAGTCTTCATTTCCTGAGTGCAGGTTGAATGGGAAATGCAGTATTAAGTCCCAGTTTTACATGTGCTTGTAGTTTACCTATCCAGAACATTTCCTCCTGTTCTAATATGTTATTGATATCACCCCCCCCCCCTTACTGGGCACATATACAACTTTTAAAACCCTGAAAACAAAACTATGATCTACATGATCCCTAGTGTGTTTTGCCAGGGGATTTTTAAAATCTTTCAATCTGATTTCACTAACATGTTTGGAAAGCCTTTCTTTTAGTTGTAAAAGCCAAGGGTGAAGAGTGGAATAAACAACAAGTAATCCAACAACCACTGCGACTCCAATAACTAATGCCCAAACGTTTCATTCACAATTCCACAATAAAATAAAAATAAAAAATTACATCCAGGTCAAGCACTTTCGTATTATCACTTCTTCAGAACAAATTCATCACCACAAACTCAGCCTTATATAGTAAATTCAATTAACTCAATTAGGTACAATCCTGTCTTTTAAAGAAACATACAAAAAGTCATATACATTCTTAAAAATCTTAAAATTCTTCAAAAAACAGTGTATATTTTATCAGATGGATATTCAAACAGACAGAAAAAACAACATTTTTAAGAAAATATAAAAACAGGTATATATATAAATATTTATAACCTGAAACTTAACGTTTTAATGCCCTGTATTTTAATTCATGTTTAATACTGACATGCTCATTTAATCCTGGGGGTTTACTAGCATTAAGTCTTAGTTGCCATTTGACTTCAGCCCTCAATAATTTATTATTCCAATCACCACCTCTAAAATCATGTCCTACCACTTCTAATATACCAAACTTAAAACTATGGCAAGGGAACATCTTAATATGTTTATATAATGCATTTTTTTCATCTTTTCTCTTAATACTATGACAATGCTCATATATCCTTCTACTCAACTTCCTTTCAGTTTTACCTATATAGAATTGTCTACATTCTGAACAAAGGGCTAGATAAACCACCCCCATAGTATTGCAAGATCCACTCATAAAACTAACCTCTCTATTATTAGGACCCACAATAATTTTCGGGACATCAATAATAAACTTACAGTAATCACAAGCTCCGCATCTAGAGGTACCTTTCAACTTATTATTACTAGAATAATTATTTTCCAATAAATACTTTAAATTATTATTCATCCTGTACGTAAATAGGGGGTTTTCACCTATGGTTGTTAATAAATCTTTATTCCCCTTAAACATTGCCCAATTATTTTTAATAATTCTCTGAACTTCCCCTGAGGTTTCACCATATGTTAAAACCATAGCTTGTGAAAAATGATTAACCTCTTCTAACTTCTTAAATGGGATTTCCTCGTCCCTTCCTAAAAGAGGTTTATATCTCACGTCCCACTGGTCCATAAGTTCTTCTCGAATCTGTGAAACAAATGAATATGGGTACTGTCTAGCTAAAAACATTTCTAATAGTAGTTGAGTTTCTCTTTTTACAAGTTCTATATTAGAGCACATTCTTAAGACCCTAACCATCTGTCCCTTTACTATATTTTTAACATAATTAGGGTGGCTACTCATGAATTCTAAGTAGTCGTTGGAAAATGTGGGCTTCCTATACAAACTACACTGAAACCTTTTTAGATTAAAATCCTTAAATACTGTAACATCCAAAAAATGAATGCTTTCACCATTTGTGCAACCAGTGAGTTTAAAATAGTCACAAACTTGATTTAAAAAATCCATTAACTTTCCATGTGATCCTTCACCTTTCCATAAAATAAACACATCATCTAAAAACCTTAAATATAGATGCCAACAATCCTTACAGGGTGAGTTAAATAAAAACATAGATTCCCATCTGTACATCACAAGATTAGCAAATGTCGGGGCACAACAGTTGCCCATCGGAGCACCCCTAACCTGTCTAAAAAATTCTCCCCCAAATGTAAAAAAAATTATATTTTAACACTAACTCCATCAATTCTAATATAAAATTAATCATACTACTACTTAAGCTACTTTCCAAAACCAAAACTTCTTGGAACATTTCCAGACCTATATCATGGGGAATAGATGTATATAGGTCCACCACGTCCACAGTAGAGAAACAAATGTCATCATTGTAAAATTCATTATTCACTCTTTTTAAAAAATCCCATGAATCTATTAAAATATGCTTCCCTGGTGTTATAGCACTTTTAACAACTCGATCAATAAAAACCCCCAAGGGATACAGAATACTATTAAAACCAGGAATGATGAGTCTATAGGGTGGATCAACCAAGTCTTTATGGGTTTTAGGAATACCAAAGGCAAGTGGAATGGTTGGATGTTCCACCATCAGAAAGTTAAATACTTCCTCATTAATCACCCCCTGAAATAATGAGTCCTCCAGTATTAATTTAATCTTCCTATGGGCCAAATTTAACTCATTCCTTGAAACCATTTCATATTTAGATCCATCATTTAACATACAAAAAAATTTATTATGATAGTCAACATTATTAACTATTACCATCCCCCCTCCCTTATCAGGCTTCATATATCTAACTTTATCATCACATCTTATTTCCTCTAACAATACCTTTTTGTCCTTAGTCAAATTGAAAACTCTCCTTTTATGTTCATTAAGCTTTTTGTATATTTCCTAAGAACATACACTTTCAAAGGAACTTATGATAGGTAATAAAGGGGGGTTATAACAACTTTTTTTCTTTATCATATTCTTTTTTGGGGAGTATTTCCTTCATTACTATCTCTGTTTAAAACCTTAAGATTTAATTTCCTAACAAATATTTTCAGTTCTATTAAAGTTTTACTAACATCTTCTCTAACCATTGGAACAAATTTTAACCCTCTCATTAATAAATGAAACAATCCTTTACTCAGCTCTAATCCAGCATAATTATAAATTTTAAACCCTTTATAAAAAAATACTAATCCATCATCAGAAATAATATCTTCAGGGGCGTGGCCAAGGATGAACACAGGATAGCAGCAGATTTCTTCAGCTCCACCAATTTCACAGCACTGACAGGAAATAATTACTTAAAAAATTAATTTATGAAGTAATTTTCTTTCTAAATACGTTTGGAATATCTATTTCTTAAATAATATCTAAAAAAGAAAGAGAATTTTAATAATATTCCTGTCAGAAAACACCTTGGAAATATTTCTGTCAGCACCTCTGTTTGAAATGAGTTCCAGTAAGACAAATTCTCAAGATTCCAGCATCAAGAAAGAACTTCAGTCTCTGATATCTAAAATTCAGCAACTTACTGCCAAAATGGATAAACTGGATACTAAAATTGATACCTTCATAGAAAAAACTACAAAACAAATAGATTTGTTACATATAGACTTGCAACAGCAGAAGACTCAGATTACAGGCATAGAAGAGACTGTAAATGACATGGAGAATAGAATCCAAGAAGAAGAAATCAACATTGAGTTTTTGCTGAAACAGAACACACATCTACAAACTAAACTTGATGACCTGGAAAATAGATCTAGGCGCAATAAAATCAGGATTTTTGGACTGCCAGAAAATATTGAAGGTAACAATATTACTTCTTTTTTAAATACATGGCTCCCTAAAACTTTAGACTTGCCAGAAGCATTTTCTTTTTGTATCGAAAGAGCCCATAGATCCATATCTAATTCTAACTCTAACAAAAAGTATCCTAGATCAGTTATAGTTAGATTTCTATCATCTTTTGATAAAGAGATGGTACTTAAATCTGCTTGGGCTAAAGCACCTGTTAAAATTAATGAGGCAACTGTGCATTTTGACAATGACTATTCTTCCTTGGTAATAACTAAAAGAAAAGTTTTTCTGCCATTAATAAGAGAGCTTAAGAAAGCACAGTTTAAAACCTACCTTCTGTTTCCTGCCAAACTAAAAATCTTTCTTCCTGATGGCCCCAGAATTTTTGAAGACTTAGACTCTGCATTGCTGTTTATCAAAAAAATAAGATTTTGGATAAAATAGAGGAAATGGAATGGGCTAGTCCTTCATTAAAGAAGTTGGCAACAGAAGCTTCATGGAAGACTTCAGAGAAGAAAAAAAGACTAAAAAACAAATGACTTGTTCTATGTTTTTTTTTCTCTCTCTCTTTTTTCTTCACTATTAATCTTCTTAAATACAGTTACTGCATTTTCAGAAAGCCACAAATATTCTGAAAAAGATTTAATCAAAGTTATTTTCTGTGTACAAAGAACTGTTTTTGTTTCATAAATAATCAAAATATCTGAGGAACTAATAACAAGCTATCAATCAATCTGTTTCTCTTTGTGACAAAGAGACTCAAGGTTAGTAATGTGATACATTTTTTTTCTTTTGTTTTAAATAATGACATTCTTTTAGATTATGCATTCAGTAAGGGGTGGGGGAGGGCAGGGAGAGAAGTGTAATGAAAATATGATAAGTGGAATAATAACTTATTAATTCCTTGTAAAAAAGTATATGTGCTGTTTAAATACTGTTGCTAATTATTTTCCCATGATTCTATTGCTTATACTTGTTTACAAATAATCTGTCATGCTTTAATTACTAATAATTAGAACTAAATAGTAGTAAATAATATGTTTCATATCTATCTTTATTAATATAAACAGCAAGTAATATTCCACTGTAGATACTTTTTATAGCTTTCTTTTTTATTTTTTTTATTTCTTCTCTTACTCTCTTTATTTTCTACTCTCTTTTTTTTCTTTTCTCTCTCTCTCTTTTTCTTTTATATAAGTACATTTACATGCTTCTGATATTACTGATACAGGCAAATAATAAGATTTGTATAAAAAATTGAATAGGGGCATAAAAAATTAGTTGTATTATTTATTAATAACTGAGGGCTTAGTTTCACTGTCATGGAGGCTGTAATAACTTGTAAAATACTTCGCGAAGGTTTTGCTCTGTTTAGTTTCATTTATATTGCTAAATGAATGTCAGTCACTTGCATTTATCAAAATTCCCTCCAGAATGTTAAGGGAGACAATTTGGGATGTGGGTTACCTCGTGAATAGTGTCCTCGAGTTGTTTTAAAAGCTTCAACACTCAGAATTCACACAGAGAAGCTGAATACAGTCAATTTGAACTTTGACCCCTCAATTCACACTGACACATCGCAGATTCAAGAAGAACACTCTACCAGGAAGTAGAACTGCTGCAAATGCGACTCTGCGTTGGAAAATGAACTCTATAACATTTAAATGTGAGTTATTTTTTATAATTACTTACTTATTCATGTTATAATTTATAAAATATGAAATGATTTTAAATGATTCAGTATCCCATAGTAAGCAAATGTGATATTTTAGAAAGCATAGAAAGTAAAACATATATAAATATGCCTTTGAAAGTTTATTTGACTGTAACATATTAATGCATGTAAATACTTATGATTTAAACATATACAATGCTACAATTCATCTGACTTATCTAACTGACAAGCATAAATATCATTATGATTTTATCTTAAAAGAAGTTGTCATGTGACATATTTTAAAGCAGCAGTTCAGATATATAAAATACAGATGGCTTTCTTCACAATAATGCAAGTATATCTGGGAATTTGCATAGCTATGCAGTATGATTTGTAACCATTTTTATGAACATAAATATTTTATTTTACTGACAATAATAAGTATGAGAAAAAAGCTTTGATGCAAGTAATTTTAAGTCTTTTAGAAGCTGTTAACTGCATTTTTATGACAGAAAATAGGTACATCTTAATATATGTAATGTCTGAACCATAATAGCTTAAGTTATTGACTTTAAATGAACATCAGAACTTATTTTTGCAAACTTTAAATAAATTAATATGTAGATATGCCCTCTTTTTTTTTTCTTTTTCTTTTTTCCCTCTTTCTCTCTCTCTCTCTCTCGCTTCTTTTATTTCTCTCTCTCTTCTTGGTTCCTAATATCAAGTTTATTTGAATGTTATTTGATTATAAATGTATTATATTAAATAGCTGTATATAGCAGTATGAATTGTTTTTAAAAAGTTTCTATTTGTTTATATGATGCTGATTTATCTAATGTTTAGCTTTGTCTTACTAGATAATCTAATTGAAAGATGTTAACTTTAGTTAATAATAACTAGTATTAAATTGATAAGGTGGCAGCTGAGGTACTGCTGCTTAGGGTAGGGGGTTAACTTGAGTGGTATGTGCTACTCAAAGTTGGAGTTTTTAACTCCAGGCTGGGTGCAAGGTTTAATCCTTATATTATTTTCTTCTGTTTACTGTTGTTTGTATATAGTTCTGACATCCACAATACATTTTGTAAGCTCATTGTCACTACAAACAAAATTGAAGCTTATACAAAATCCCATAAGAGTTTCAATAAATACAGCTATATTTAATGGTACACCTAAAGGAGGAGGCATAACACTACTTATTTTGTTAATTGTTATTCTGATTATAAGTTTTATATGTTTTAAAAATGCCAAATGACTTCCCTAAAAGGAATTTCTTTAAACATCAATGGACTGAATAATCCATGTAAAAAGGCAAGCTTAATGAGATACATTAATTTACATAAGGCCAACTTAGTATTCCTTCAAGAAACACATATCTTGAAAAAAGATATTGATAAATTAGACAAATAAATTTACAGTATTAGTTAGTTCAGAGCACACTCAGAAAAAAAGAGGTGTGGCTATTTTATGGAATAAAAGTATGCCCATTCCTAAAACTATTAAGTCTTATGAAGATGATAAAGGAATGTTTTGTATGGTTACAATACAAATTAATGGAAAGACATATACATTAATCAATGTATATTGGATACCAGGAATTGGTATTAACACAGTGAAATACCATCTTAATAAGATCATATCATTCTCTACAGGAGATATTATTTTAGCAGGTGACTTTAATTGTATCCTACATGAAAAAGATACTACTACTATAGGAAAAAGGAAAATTACATCTAATGCAAAACATTTAAAGGATTTTGTTAATTCTTATAATTTAAATGATATTAATAATCAGATAGACTCAAAATCATTACCATACACCTTTTTTTCTAACAGATATAAAACTTATTCAAAAAAAGATAGAGTCTTTATTTCTAACCAGATGGCAACAGAGTTAGTTAACTCTAAAATCATTTCGTGTCCTATATCAGATCATAATTCAATTGTCTTTGAGTTCATGATAAAAAGTACTTACAATGTTCAGATCAAAAGGATACCAGCATACCTAACTCAACTAAAAGACTATAAAGATTATATACTTTCAGAAGTGCAACATTTTTAGACATAAATAATACTCCTGAAGTCTCCATTGTTTATGTCTGGGATGCTTTAAAATCATATCTATATGGACAAAGTATCAGATGGTATAATAATAAAAGGAAATCTTGGGATAAAGAATTATTAGATATTCAAAGTAAATTAGATTCTTATAAGCATAATAATAAAGAAAATATTATGGACAAAAAAGTCATTGAAGAAATAAACAAACTAAATGAGAAATACAAAGAAATTTTAACTCATAAAGTTAAAATAACTTTAGAGAAATACAAGTTTTTGTCTTACTCAATACGTCCCAAATACTTACATAGACTTAAGAATAAAACAAAAAGGTTGAATAAGCAAAATCATATCAAAGAAATTTTCTCTCTAAGGAAAAAGAAGAATGTTTCTAGTCTACCAGAAATATTAGATGAATTTAGAAATCACTTTCACAAAATTAATCATAATAACATTAACATGGAACCTAAAGATAAAATAAAGGAATTTATAACTATAAACATGAATAAAAAACTTAATAAACAACAGACTAAACTATTGGATAAAAGTATTTCATATACAGAGGTTGTTACACAAACAAACAAGCTTAAATCAAACAAAGCACCAGGTAATGATGGTATTATACCAGAGATATATAAAATTATTTCTAAAAGTACATACTCATTAACACATAAGGTTTTTATTTTGGCCCAAAATGAGCTAATAACTCCCCCAACTTGGCAATACACATTTATTTCTCCAATTTTGAAACCCAATAAATATCCAACTAGATGCACTTCATATCGACCCATTTCATTACTTAATGTTGATTATAAAATGTTTATGAGTATTTTTGCTGATAGATTGAAGACAATCATCCCAGGCATTATAGATATAGATCAGACAGGCTTCATTGTAAATAGAAATACTTTTGATAATATAAGGAGAACTTTAACGTTAATTGATTTTGCAAATAGGAAAAAGAAAGATTTAACACTTATTAGTCTCGATATAAGTTCAGCATTTGATTCAGTAAGTTGGGACTACTTGTTTACCTTACTGAAGTGCACAAACTTCTCAGATGCATTTGTAAATCTAATTGAACATCTATATAAAGGAGCATTGGCTTACATTAAGATAGGAACATATGTCTCACAAAAAATACCCATTTTAAAAGGTGCAAAACAAGGGTGTCCACTCTCTCTACTATTATTTACTTTAATAATGGAGCCTTGGGCTAATCTGATCAGAAACAGTACTGATATAGAGAGATTTGAAATAGATGAAAATACAACATCTAAAATTCAACTTTTTGCAGATGATGTTCTAATTACATCAGCAGGATCTAATTCTTCTATGCAGTCCCTATTTGATAAAATGATGAATTTTAAAAATATTTCTGGTTTAATATTCAATGAAGAAAAAACTAAAATACTACCTATATATACACAAAAAAATGTTCTCATTAGTGATTTTAGTAAATATATACCCAATTCAGGTCAGATAATTTATCTAGGTATAATATTAACTAAAGATATCAAATCTATTATACATAATAATTATAATATCTGTCTTCTTAATATACAAAATCTTTTCAATACCTGGAATAATATGTTTTTTACTATGGAAGAGAAACTTACAATTATTAAAATGTTAATATTCCCCAATATATTATACTTAATACAATCAATAATACTCCCACCTGCAAAAATAATTATCAAGAAATTGAATACACTAATGTTAAATTTTCTATGGGCACCTAATAGACCTAGGATTGCATTAAAGAAACATACTAATAGCTGGTCTCAAGGGGGCATTTCTTTTCCAGACTTTAACTTATATACTATCTCTTCTATTATAAAAGTTATTACTTTGTTAATAGATCAGTCATATGTTGAAAAATGGAAAGATTAGTATTCACTTCATGAAAATCTGTTTAACACATAAAAATATGATTGTAAATAACTCCATGCTATGGTTACTAAAAGAATTCTGTACTTCACTTATTACACCAAAATATATAGTTAGTTATCCATTAAACATTATTATTAGTTATCGTAATTTTATATTCATGCATCCTAAGTATAAGGAATGGAACTTTATTATATTCCCTATAATGTATACACGAGGTATGCTTTTGTCATCCACTTCTGAAAGAACTCATTTAGTCACAGATAATGATCTAAAGTACTGGTATCAGTTGCTATCTGATAATAAAGTTAAAAGTTTAGACTTCTTAAAACAAGAATTTGATCTGAGAGAAACTTGTTGGTTAGAAGTTCAGATCTTTAGACAACATCTCATTAATAAAATTGATTTAATATCTATAACAGTTAAAGAATCTATTCCAACATTGATTGATTACTTGATATTAAATTTACAACATAAAGATAAAGGTAAGCTTTCATACATACATAAAATTATTACAGAAGAAACTTATTACAATGTAGATACCTATTGGAATTATTTTACTTCCATTAATGGTGAATTACCAAATCAACAAGATAAACAATATATATTGGAATCTGCCTATAAAACTACTTCTTCCATTATCTGGAGACTTTTTACTTGGAAATTTTTACATAGATCCTTTTATACACCTTTGATGATGAATAAAATAAATAATAAAGACAATCTATGTAAAAGATGTAATGTAGAAATTAATGCTGATTGGGCACATATGTTTTATGACTGTATAAAATTGAATGAATATTGGAAGTCAATTAATGATTTTTTGCAGGCTCTTTTTACAGATAATTTCATTATTTCTAAATCTCTTATATTATTTAACACTCCTGTACCTCAAAGTGTTAAAAAGGTTAAGCTTCCCTTGTTATGGTCTATTCTAGCAGTGGCTAGAAAAATAATAACCAGAAATTGGATTTCAGATATGCCTCCTTCGTTTAATGAATTTAAAAATGTTATGACTGTAGTGTGCCATATGGAATTGATGACAATAAAATCAAGAACTACTAGAAAAACATCTTACTATATTATATGGGATACTTCACAAAATTTGTTTAAAAAATCTTAACTTCAGTAGCATGGTATTTTAGTTTAATTAATTGATTTGATTGTACTGGATGTCTATGTAAATACTTTGGTTATTTTATTGAATGTTATAACCATTTCTATTTTAATTACTTGTATAAAATTGTTATGATATTTATTTATATGTTAAAAACAATAAACTTGTTTAAAAAAAAAAAAAAAAAAAAAAGAAATAATATCTTCAGACAGGTTGTTCACATTTGTCACCTCAATTATTCATAACTGTTCTTTCGTCGGTTCATTGGGTTTCGATAACTGTATCGAAATCTCCCCTCCCCCCTGTCCCCTAAAAAATCAGGTTTATCTAGTCTTCCTTGATTTTTATTAAAAATCCTCTCTGACCTTCTTAATGGTGGAAATTCAGTATCATAAGAGTTCCCATTACTAATCTGTTTATTATTAACATTTTGTTTTAAACTACTCATAGGTGTAGACTCATTATTATTTTCACTAACAGTATCTAAGTATGCTTTAGGTAAAGGATATGCTAACCCATGTTTATAATCATATTCATCTCTTTGCAATTTTTTCTTTTTTCTATCTATATTATTGCACACTTCATTTTCAACTTTATCAAAAATATAATATTATACCTAAATGAGTACTGATTAAAATTACAATCATTCAATATCAAATTATTAATTTCATCAATGTCTCTAAACAATTCTTCAATTCTTTTGTTATTTACTTTTAAAATAAAGTCCATCAGTTCAAGGCCATGTCTGTCAAACATTTTCAAAAGTTCATCACATTCCTCCTGGCCTTTCTTAATTCCATTCGGGAACCTAAAGGTACAAAGACCCTTAGGAACCCTCCCTTTAGCCATACTTTCCTTTAAATAAGCATTATCACACTGTATTGCTCGCACCTTGTTCATTTGTATTTCTAAAGTCACTAACCTATTATCCATGCTTGTCACGCCATTTTCGAATGGAGGGAACAAACCACATTCTTTTCTTGACCAATCTCTCAAACGATCATGTATTCCATTATTTACAGGGTTTATAGTTCTAAAAACAGTTTATCCCACACTTGTAGAAGGCACAGCTTGATTTTCAGCACTCCGAGGACGCTGTCGCTGTTGCTGAGACATTGAGACATCAAAAAAGAAGTGGAGAAAGTACCAACAATTTTGAAAGATACGAAAGACTTCATAGAAAAATTGGGGTAGTCTGTAGACACCAAAAGAAATAAGAAAAAATACCTAATGGTATGTATGGACATCAAGAATTTATTTACCAGCATTCCCAACTGTTATGGTATGATGGCTATCAAGGAATTTCTCATAAACAAAGGCATATACGGTGAGAGACAAATTGTGATCATCTGTGAATTGATGGAGATGATATTAATGAATAATGTTTTCATCTTTAAAGGAAAAAAATCTACATTCAGCTCTGTGGAGTAGCAATGGGCACGCCGTGCGCCAATAGCTATGAGAATTTAGTCCTGGCGCAATGGGAAGATTGAGTTATTCACCATGAGAACCCATGGAATGACAACATAAGGCTATATCAGAGTTTTGTTGATGACATATGTATTCTGTGGGAAGGCAACATTGTGGAATTGGAGGAATTTCATCAGTATTTAGAGAACAGCACTAACTTCTTGAAGTTTACTTTGATGTACAGTGACACACAAATGGACTTCTTGGGTGTAAGAATATGTCAAAATGAAGAAGGGTCTATAGAAACAACCCTCTATAGAAAAGAATGTTGGAAGAACAACATACTTCCAAGAGACAGTATGCACCTGGGGCATACTCATAGGAATGTGATGAGGAGTCGGTTTCTAAGGACATCAAGAATACACTCGAATGATGTCAATATTACAAACATGATGGAAGACATGTCGGACCATCTGAGAGATAGAGGGTATAAAGAGAGAAGAGATCATGGAAAGCAAACAGGTGATGATGGAAAGGGAAATGAAGGCATAGCCATACCTGAAGAGGAAAAAAGAAAATGGGACCGATGAGTACAACAGGAAAGACCCAGTGGAGATCAAGATGATCCTTACCCACACTACTGATACTAAAGAGATTTGTGATATAATAAAAATAACCTGGAAAATATTAACATTAAATGAAGAATGCAAGGAGATAGTGGGACAAGCACTGAAATTTGGATATAGGAATGCAAGCAATCTAAAGGACATTCTGTGCAAGGACAAATACTTCATATCATCAACCATGTCAGACAGAAAGGAAACGTTTCCTTGCAGGAGATGCACGATGTGCAAATACATCTGCACAGAGAATGCATTTGAACATCCAGTCACCAAGAAAAGATATACGTGCAATTTATATGCGGACTGCACAACTAGAAATGTTGTGTACTTGGCGACATGCTAAAAATGTAAACAATTTTATGTTGGAAAGACTGTAAGACAACTAAAAGTAAGGCTTTCCAAACATGTTAGTGACATCAGATTGAAAGATTTTAAAAATCCCCTGGCAAAACGCACTGGGGATCATGTAGATTAAAATTTTGTTTTCAGGGTTTTAAAAGTTGTATACATGTCCAGCGGGGGGGGGGGGGGGTGCGATATCAATAACAGATTAGAACAGGAGGAAATGTTCTGGATAGGTAAACTACAAGCACATGTAAAACCGGGACTTAATACTGCATTTCCCATTCACCCTGCACTCAGGAAATGAAGACTAAGAAGGTGTGTTTAACACGTCACAAAGGGAATGGACATGTTAACTTGTAGTGTTGTTTCATACAACCTGCATTCAGGAAATAAAGATCAAGAAGGTGTGATTAGCACGTCATAAAGGGAATATGCGTTAGTTTGTAGCATTGTTGCATATATGTATGTAGACATATACATACATATATATATATATATATATATATATAGATATAGATATATATATATATATATATATGTGTGTGTGTGTCTGTGTGTGTGCGTAGATGTACACTATAATAAGATACAGCACCTAAGAATGACATATGTTCACAGGCCATGACAATGGAGGTGAGGGACCCAAGCAAGAAACGTGTAACATGTAGCATGAACTCCCCCCCCCCAGCCAGACAGAGGAAACATACAAACAAACCGACAAACAATGTAAACAATCCACTGCTCCCCAGACCACAGGCAGGATATATTCAGAGGGGGGTGACACAGTGGACCTGTGAAGTCCAATCTTGGAACAGAGACAGGAGCGTGCCTTGCGGGACACCCCAAAAATTGTCTTGTTATAGGAGGAATCACGTGCAATGACCTATCAAGGCGGGGTGTGTACATACCCGGAATACAAGGGTGGGAAAGCCTGATGACCCATGGGTCAAGACAACGTACGAGATGGGCCCCGTGAAGTGGAGAGTGGGCAGTGTGTAGTGGTGTGTTTAGACCTGACCTAAACCTACAGTAAGGATGAGTGCTGTAGAGGAGGTGTGGGAGGGGGAACTATGGGTAGGTAATTATGGGTCTAGGCGTGCAGGTGTTTGCTGGAGTGGGTCTATATGGACAGCCCCAGGGATGTAAGCAATAGTGTTCACTGGGCAGAGGCACCACCCAACGAGCAGCCGCACCCACTACGAGTCCCATTGCAGCACAGTCTATTTTACATGGCAAAGAATGGAATAACCAGATGTAGATGTAAATAAGTAGAGGTATGCGTGTGTGTATTTCTACCCATAGCTATATGGAGATATACCTCTCCCTCTCTGTAGTACAAATGTATACATACATAGACAGAAAATATATAAATACCCACATATAGATATATACATATGCAGACACCCATACATCCATATGTCGTTTTATATATATATATATATATATATATATATATATATATATATACATACATATATATATATATATATATATATATATATATATATATATAAATATATATATATATATATATATATATATATATATATATATATATATATATATATATAAATATATATATATATATATATATATATATATATATATTTATGTGTATGAATACATATATATATATATATATATATATATATATATATATATATATATGGGTTCCTATCACTTCATCGAACTGTGTAATCACTGACACTCACCTCTTCAACACCAATCCATCGACGTCCATATCATCGACAATTCCGGTAAGCGATCTTCCCCCTCACAGGACCCATGGTAGCGCTTTCAAGGTAAATTATACGGAATGACGTAAACCCTGATCGGTGTAACACAGGAAGAAGTGCTACCATGGGTCCTGTGAGGGGGAAGATCGCTTACCGGAATTGTCGATGATATGGACGTCGATGGATTGGTGTCGAAGAGGTGAGTGTCAGTGATTACACAGTTCGATGAAGTGATAGGAACCCATATATATGTATATAATATATATATATATATATATATATATATATATATATATATAGATATATATATATATATATATATATATATACATATATATATATGTGTGTGTGTATATAGTTATGTATATATATATATATATATATATATGTGTGTGTGTGTGTGTGTGTGTGTAAATATACATATATATATATATATATATATATATATATATATATATAGCTAGGATATGATACAGCAGTTAGGAATTACATATGCTCACAGGCCATGCAAATGGGGGTGAGGGGTCCAATCAACAAACGTGTGACACGTAGCATCAACCCCCCCCCCCAGCAAGACTGGTGAAACATACAAACACACAATAAAAGTAAACACACCACTGCTTCCCGGACTACAGGCAGGATACCACCAGTGGGAGAGACCCGCCAAGTCTAATCTTGAAACAAAGTCATGAATATCCCTTGTGGGACATGCAAAAATTCTATGATTTTTGGGTTTCCAGCCATTACACCGATGTCCAGTGGCAGGCCACACATATTCCCAGTCTACACGATAGGGGAAACCTGATGATCCATGGGGCAAGACAACATATGTGATGGGTCCCGGGAAGTGGGGAGTGGGTAGTGTGTACTGGTGTGGCTAGATCTGACCTGCACCCGGAGTAAGGAAGAGTGTCAAAGAGGATGTGCAATTTGGGAACTATGGGTATGAAATTATGGGCCTAACTGTGCAGATGTTGGCTGGAGTGGTTCTATGTGGACCGCCCCACGGATGTAAGCAATAGTGTGCATTGGGCAGAGCCGACCCCCAACGAGCAGTCACACCTGGTATGAGTCCCACTGCAGCAAAGTCAAGTTTACATGGCAAAGGATGGTATAACCAGATGTCTTGTTGCAAACCCACTAAATTACACCAAAAAGCCCTTGGTTGCAACACCCCACTGTAGACATGTAAGGTGGACTAATTGGCATCACAAGGTATTATTGCTGCCCAGACCTCACAACTGTCCCTGATATAGACTCCGATATTAGGTCTGTCCCTCTTAATCCCCCTGAAAACTGGTGTGTGCTGAAGAAAAGGTGGTGAATTGCCCTTAAGAAATGATAGTAATACAGAGTTATAGATGTTTCACGTCGGAAATCCTATATAAATCCACATTCTCTTATTCTGCAAATGTTTCAGATTAATACTACAAATATTTACAAAATGTTCCTGATTGTCCCTGATTATTTGAGAAGTTGTCCCTGATTCTGTTGAGGTTTCCTCTGATCAATTGAGAGCTATGTTACTGTCCTCACCCCCACCCAGGGATGTGATTGTCCAGATCTACCCCCAAATGCAGGGTATATACACAGCTGTTGCTGTAGACGAAATGGCCAGCTGTGGACCTTTCCGTCAGCTATCCTGCACATCCCTGGACATGTCCCCTACTATCAGCCCATCTGTGTGGCCCAATAATACCACTTACCTATTGACCCCTGTTGCATTTGTAGTAATGTCTACAGTCACAAGTAGGTGACACCCTCCAAACAACTATATTGGCAGAATCTGTAACCACCAACCCAGGGCACTTGGATCACCACCTGGTGAAGTCCGCCACCCCCCAACACTCCAGACCCCTACACCAACTACTGGCACTGACACCTCCTGTTCTGCCTTGCATACATATCCCAACACCCTGCAAACCTGCACTACCGCACCCCCACCAATCAGTCGAATGGCCTACTATACAGTTAAAATGTCCCCCCCTCCACCTACACGCCTACACCTCCACTATTCACATCTACTCTAAAACACAGGTATGGCATATGTAAACCTAACCCAAATACCTGAGTGTAGCCTAACCAGAAATAATAAACCAGAATTCCATTTAACCTTATACTGACCTTCGTGAACAGTCATACCTGACATGTACACCTGACTTAAGCATGTATAAAACCTACATGTGCATGAAGTAGCGCAGGGGTATGTGGCAGCAAGCGGGAGTACACCTGTGTGTGGGGCAGTACACAGATTAAGCAAAGTAGAAGCTAACAGATTTAAGAAACTGTAACCAGAGGTTAGCAGTGCTTACTGTCACAGAAACCCACGTGTTCTGCCCAGCAACAAAATAAACTGCCTCTGCAAGGCTAGAACCCAGGACCCTGTACACTATAGTCACCCACTAAACCATCATAGCAATACAGATGAATGAGGTATCAGCAAACTAATCTTCACCGCAGGTAAATCAAAACAAAGATGTGAACTGAATCTATGTACAGTGTGAAGTGGTCTAACTTGCTACATAACAAGATGTGAGGTGTTGTTGTAATAAAGTGTAGAAGTCCCCAGGTCCCTATACAGTGTATGTACACATGAATCACGGATACCAGACATATAAAATCAGTAATGAAGAATAAATTACTGCCATAAGGCAAATATAGTGCAAATTAACTATTAAGCAATGCTAACTGCAGCACAGCTCAGCTTAGTAAGTGTAAGCAATGTTTAGGGGAGCCAATCTAATCTGCCTACATGTATACCCCTATAAGCACTTCCAACCTTAGGTAAGCGGGTGTGACATAGCTTAGCCTCTTCAAACCCGACCAATCACGGAAAAGTGCATGTAATTGGCTGTATATAAACCACACAGGTGGAAATACATTCCATAAGTGGTTGTAGCTTCCTACTGCAGGCAGAATGGCTGGTGTAGGTGAAGGCACTCATTTTAGAACACAGCGTTTGGGCATCCAAGAGTCAAAACTCATGGTATGGCTCGTGGTACACCATGAGGAGAGATCACTGCAGGGCTAGTACCAGGGCTCGCAGTATAAAACGGAGGCCTGGGACAGTCTCGCCCGTGACCTCACCAGTGCCACAGGTATACCCCAAGCTGGTGAACAAGTCAGGCACCACCATGCTGACCTGAAGCGGCGGAGGGGGGGAGGTACTGGAACAGTGAATCCAGCAGTCTCGACAGATGGCTAATGCCCCAGTGCTGAGTAAGTACTCATTCCAGTAAGTAGTTAAGAATTGCCTAGCTTGTGTATATTATGGATAGGTATGGCTACATATCACTGTATACCTCCGACATCTGCAGATGAGCGGGCTGTGAACCAGCAAGCCCATGATGCTAGGTTGCAAAGGCTGCATCACGAGGAAGGTTAGTATTTCTCTGCATGTACTGTCATAACAAATAAAAATAAGAGCCTCAGAAATTGTCGTACCAGTAGGGATAAATGTGTAATATTCTGTGAATAAAGGTATAAGCCCTGGAGTGCTTTTGTGTACTCTTCTGTCATATGTAGTTGAACTGTTGCATACTATAAATAGTACTGTTGTATTAAGCAGTGTTACCCATGCTGTGGTATGCAAATAAAATGTGTATGAACGTCTGTACAACAATGTTGGAAGTGCCAAGAGGTCAGTCATATTGTACAAGTGAGGGAGACCTATATAGAAGACAGTAGAAAGCTTTACATCAGTTCCCTAATGGCACAGTGTACCATGATGTCAACTATAATTTTGTTGTCACACACAGCAGGGGTTTGAATCCCGGGAGTGCTAGTAAGCTGTATGCATAATCATACCCCACAACTATACGGATTTTGTTACAATGTTCAGACAGAAATCTGTATGTATAATTACACCCAACTATACAGAATTTGCTAGAGTGTTCAGATAGACAGCTGTATGCATATTCATACACCACAACTGTTCCAGTCTGTCCAGTATGTACAAATAAATGGCCCATATCACCAGCCTGGTACCCTGTCCCCCTGAAAAAGCAGTGTGAGGAACCCAGAAATATAGGCAGCTGTTAATGACATATAACTGAAAGTGAAACGTGTACATAGTCATAGAATGTTTATGAAAACAAACCTGTCATTGTAGCACCTCACCCAAAGTGTATGACAGCAATAAACAACATATGTTGCATTAACACCTGCATCTTGTCACGCCTGTATGTAAGACACAAGTCACGTATATAATAATCTATAAACATACCAGTGTACAATATAAGGCCATTGGGTAGTGTAACAATACTTGTAAGGGAAAGATCACTGCAGTGACTAGGAATGTTGTGAAAACTACAAGGATATGTCAGTTGTTAACTGAACACTCTATCACCCCTATCATATGTTTGAAATAACCCAATGACACTCCTCAACTGGTATGTGTACACTCCAAACATTGTTGGGACATATGTTCTAATGGGTTATACATATTTACATTTGTTTCTATGCACGTGCCATGTTAAAATACACCCATATTGGTGGCCTGTTGCCATCAATGAAATCTGCATGCTCAATGTCCACTGTTGTTCCATATATGCATGTGTTCTGCTTGCTCTACAACTGTGTTAAATCTGATGTGTCAGGTTAATGGGAATACCTATGCATGCTGTTATAACTAACCCTGAATGTTGTTGACTGTTACTAACCCATATCTGCCATAAACCGGCAACAACACAGCTCATATGGGAGGGCCAGTCCCAGCAGACCCACCTGTCCCACCCCAGCTGGCCATGGCACCTGGCACCAGCACATCTGGGGCCCAGCCTGGGACCTCCTCCTCCTCAGTGGGCCCTGCACCACCTTCGGGAGGAATCACTGCAGGGGATGGGGCTCGCCCCCTCCTTGGAGTGGGAGCGGAGGGGAACCTGTCACCCATCAACAGGTCCAGGCCATGGTGCATAGGGAGCTCAATCTGGAGTATCAAGAGCAGCTACACCAGCTTGAGGGCTGAGTGGCGCTGTTATAGGGTAAGCCTGCCCCTCCTACACAGCCCCCAGCACAGCCACCTTTGGGGCCATGAAGGTGCAGTGGTGACTGGCCATGGGTGGGGACCTCAGTCCTACTGTTTCCAGTTGGGGGTTCATGGGCTTGTGACTTCCAAACACCCCTCCCCATCCAAGGTGTTTACCCCCCACATGTGTCATATACCGGCCCTGTATGTGTCTTGTGTGTCTTGTCTGTTAACCTACCCAACCTCCCTCCCCAAATATACCTACTACCCCTCCCCAACATCCCACTCTCACCTTAAAAATAAAGAAAGGACAATCTGTTCTCACGACAAAATCTCACCCCATACATAGCTGTCCATTTTGCACACATGCCCACTGGACACATGTAATCTGGTCTGTTTGGCATCACAGTGAATATATGTTGTCGTCACCACTCCCCCAAGGCTTTGGGGTTCAAATGTACCTGCAAATATAGTGTATATGCACAGCTGTTGATGTAGAAGAAATGGGCAGCTATGGACCTTTCCTATACCTTCCTGCACATGCCTAGGTATTTTCCCTAATGTCTTTCCCTCATTGTGCCCCATTTTTCACCACTTTCCTATCAACTCCTTTTTCTTTTATTCTAAAGAAATTAGCGTGGGTAAGCGGCAGTCAGCACTTTTAAGCAGAAGTAAGTGGGTTTACGTGGGCTTGGGTGGGGGTAAGCTATGCCTACACAGGTTGAGAAACCAGAAGCTAACTGACTGTACAAAACCATAAGCAGAGGTTAGCAGTGCTTACTGGTGTGCAAATCCGCGCAAACTCACTTGACACCTGCATAAAAGTGCCTTAATCCCTCTGTAGCCAATGTCCCTTGTAACAAAATGTAATGCCTCTCCAAGGCTCAAACCCAGGACCCTGCACTCCATACACAAAGTGATCTAGCACTAAACCATGGCAGATATCCATAACCTGATGTTTTCACAGACATATCCAGCACAAGCAGTCAGCAGTACAGGAAATGTAGTAATATCATACCACACAATGACTTAATGCAGGAATTCTGGACAAAGTGTGCCAAAAAGTGGGTACAAGTAGGGATATATGTCAAATACTGCTCTAAGACACCTAAAATGTTGCTAGTCACACAGTGACATGTATTAGAACACATATCTTAAAGGAGAGGAAGTCTGAAACACAAACGTGTTGGCACTTGTTACTGACTACAGTGCTGTGATCATCCATGTCAATTACCAACAGAATGAGGTACAGGCCAAAAATATAATCCGAACATGCATGGACATAAGGACAGATATATATCTAGAAATGTAGACAGACAGCTATATGTATATATATATATATATATATATATATATATATATATATATATATATATATACAGATATATACATATGTATATGTCTATAGATGTATATAAATATATATACAGATAGAACTGTGTATAGCATTACAACATGAGAACAAACTCCTGAACCACTCACTGCAACATAACAGACCATATGCACTGTTAATGGGGGTGGGGGCTCAAATGAGGGATACCTGGTAATTAGTGCTATGTTACCCCCCACAGCCCTAACGGACATGCTGTGCAATCCAATACCCATCACATGCAGTTTTTGGCTACAGGACCCTCCACAACACAGCCACAATGCTTTCACACTAAGCCAATTCACCTGTAAATGTCAGGGTGATATCTGTAACATAACATGCAGAAACATCATTCTAACATAGGGAATGTAAAATGTGGAAGGGGTACACATCACAATGGTTCAGATATGCACACACACCTATACATTGACAAATATGTTCAGGTATATACAAATATATATGGGTACATACACAGACAAAAGGTATTAGTAGCCATACATATGTAGGAGTAGTGTGGAAGTACTGGGTGCAAAGTATATCCCTCAGCCACAAGCCCCATAACTGGTACCTGTGAAATGTGTAGTGTGGCAACCATTCCCACAAATACTTACATTAAACATATACCCACTCGCAATTCAAAGGACATGCACGACACACAGGTATTCATACACAGAAAACCTTTATTTGTGTACTATACAATAATGTATGCCATTACTTACAGCACATGAAGTCTGACATATGTAATCAAAGCTGAATGTAAGGACCCCACAAAACAGTTGATGCAAGCAATGTGGCTATATAATATACTATGCTGTCCAGGCCAAGGCCTTCAATTAGTACAAGAGTAGACAAAGGATTTGCCTTCAAGATAGGTAGCAATCAACAATTACTGATGTATTTCAGCAGCCTACAATTATACCCTGTAGTTAAGCCCTAGGGGGGAATGTAATATTTGTGATAATGTCAATGTATTGGTCACATGTATGGACCCTGACCAACATATTTTCTGGGAGACCACGATATGACTGGGATGGTAGCAGGAATGCTAGCAGTAAATAATGATAGGCCATTACCCAACAACCCTTAACTGTATCACAGCAGGACAAAGTCTGCCATATTTGTGGAGGCTAGAGGCAGGAACACAGGGCAATACTTGCAATATTGCTGTTATACATCCTGGAAATTGCTGGTGTTACAGGATTTGTTGCAATATACCCTTATGCAGGAATACGACATCAGAAACACAAATGGATGTAGCTATGTACTGATAGCACACAACAGACAGACTGCCAGTGATATATGTAGGGCAAGACCTGTGTAGTGCACAGACCAAACCAACCACACAATCCACTGGCCATCATGTGGACAGGCCCACAGTTGAGAGCTATGCAGACTGACTGTATTCCATTCTAAACAACTATGTACACACAAACACTACAAGACGAGCAATATACAATGCACATATGAACACTACTCACTCTGTCTGTAGGTCTGGAACCTCATACGAATGTGTAATTGGCCTCTGTCTGCAATTCCAGCTGTAAGAGGTATTGTAATCTGTTTTATGTAACACTGCTGCCCACATACAGGAAGGATGTCCTCCATACTGGAAATTTTAAATGGCAATGCCCACATGAGTCAATATTTTATAGTACTTGGTTGCCATGACAGTGGTTATCTGAATCACTACACAGCAGGCTGCATGCAGTTAGCAACTCTTGCACACTGAATGGTACAGAGCCCATCACCTGATCATGTGCATCACCTACAAAAGCCATGCTGCAATCCATTCAAACCAGCTCAATCACTCTAGTGGAGAGAGAGAGAGAGAGAGAGAGAGAATGAGAGAGAGAGAAAGAGCAAGAGACACACACACAGAGAAAAGAAGAAAATAAAGTAACCCTTAAACAACAACAGGCAGTCACAGCTGTCAGGAAAAAAAATGACAGGTATGTAAAACATATATGTATGTAATTGAAAGTAGTATGTGGTATAGAATAATAGGAAATATGATGTGGAATGTCTATCTATGCCATATGTAGTTGTCCCTATAATGAAGTTCTGCTGAACAACTGCTCTGGACAATACTGTCTGTCCCTGTAGGCAGTGGGACATACCTGCCATCTGTTTCAGATCATCAAGGAATGACAAATATTTAAGCCATAATATGTGTGTTTGGTATGTTAGTGTGGGCAATAGCTGGTGGTGGAAATACTGCCCTCATAATAGACACATGGGTGTCAGAGCACACCACACACAGGATAGCCATGTTAATGTCTAATGCAGCATGCACAAATGCCATAGGTGTATAATAGGCTTACCAGCAATCTCTCACCATATATACCACCCTAATGTTAGTCTGTGTTCATGAGTGACACCTGGCTGTATTGCAGTAAGGCAGAACAGTGCAGCTGTGAATGAAAGACAGTTACAGAATGTGGACCAGATGTCTGTATGCACCCCACATATAGATAATTATCTGTGTGATATATAATTAGACAGGTATGTCTACAGATATACAGACAGTCATATAGATGTAGGTATATAAATATCTACACATATACGTATACGTATATATATATATATATATATATATATATATATATATATATATATATAGGCATTAACAATGGCATGCAGGTGAAATAGTCTGTAACAGGCCAGCAGAGATAGTGTCCCCACAAGAAGCATGGCTACAAACACATAGCACAAAGCATGGCACAAACACATAGCACAAAGCTTGGTACAATACAACATATGTCCTAACGGTAGGTAAGCAGCCAATATACCAATTGCATTCTGTGAACGGTTTGTTGTAGCTGATATGGTGGGGGGAGACAAAGACGTGTATTAAGAACTATGTTAATCCTGCTGTATGAGTTGCACTGACCTGTTTCCATCTTTATGTCTTCCAGGGAGGATGCCCCACATCAGTCTGCTGTGCTGCTGAGACAGAGGTCTTAATTTCACATTTGGTACAGCACTATGAACAGCTGTTCAGATGGGCAGCCCAAGATCAGCAGGAGATGACCACCCTGTGGAACAAACTAGTCCACAGGGTCAATGATGTCGGACTGCATAACCGCAGATATGAGCAGGTCCGGCATCATTGCAGTGAACTGCTTCGCCATATATGTCGGCGTGCAGCTGCTGTATGGGGAGCCCACCTCACAATGGGGGGGCAAGCCATCCATCCACCCCTCACCCATGTGGAGGAGCTACTCAGGAGCCTTGTGGCACCTGCCCACCTGCAGCACCAACAACTGGCAGGGTGCATTGTGGAGGTGGGTGCCACTGACACACTGGCTGAGGAGCATGCAAGTAAGGCCCCAGGGTATATCAGTACTCCACTCATGTGTATGCATCTGCATCTGCACAGGTACATCATGCAAATCTGACATGTGATATACATAGTCTGTCGCTGTGTAGTAGTAATAAACAGATGTGCATAAGCTGTAGTATTGTGGACCCCTACTGTATATGTAACATAATGCTACACTCACCCTTTACGATTGCCACAGCTGTGGCCACTGACAACAACATTCTCACACTCTTATGTAGGTCACTCCAGGATACCACCACAGCAGCAGCCTGTAGCCGGTGAGTGTGGTTCATGTTCATGCATGACAAGACACTATGCATGTAATGGCTATGGGATATTCCATGCACACATCTAACACAACTAACCATACTGCATGCTGTACACGTTCATGTTTTGTTGTTGTGAAATGCACTGTGTCACAGTAGTGACCATGCTGGGGTATTGGAAGGTTACAAGAGACACATGCAAGATAACTAACATCCTGTCATTGTGCAATGTGTCCACAGGGATGGGAGGTATGGCAGGACACACTGCCTACAGTAGGGACATGTGTGAAACAACACCCTCATGGCTGTAACTACACACAATCAGGTTATGTAACTGTGGCAGATGTAACCCTGACCCCACAGCAATAGTGACAGCAGTGTGTGCACTCCAAGGGATGTGCACATGAGTATACCTTGCAACCATGCAGAGTTCTGGGACATGTGTAGGGCACCCCCACAGCCATGGTAAGGTCTGGTGGGTGTCAGTGTAATAGTCATGTACTGGTCATATATGCACTGCTGATGTTATGATCTGTAAAGCAGACATCAGGCATTCACCATTTATATTCATTCACATATCATCCCAGGTATGATGTGTTGTAACACATAGGGGCTGTGAGCATTGGAGTTTACATAACAGACACAGTACTACATAAGCAGCAATAGTTTGCACACCTGTGTGGTATGGTACACAGTATAAGGCAGGGTGCAGAACAGGTCGACAGTAACACTTATCCATGGGTGCAGTGCTAACAAGGGGAAGGGCCATCACTTACCAACACAGCCCATGCATCACACACATTTATACTGTCGCTGTCATGAGGTCACTATAGTTGCACTGCATACTGTTGAGCACCAGATGTAATGCATGCTGACAGAAGGGTAATGGGAGGACTGTGTGTACAAAAGGTGTGCAACCCCACATGTGTGTGTGTGTGTGTGTGTGTGTGTGTGTGTGTGTGTGTGTGTGTGTGTGTGTGTGTGTGTGTGTTGAATGTGTGTGTAAGTGTAATCTGGTGGAGTGTGGTTGATGCATGTCTGATGTGTGTGTACATGTGTGCCTGTTTGTGCGGGTGTCCATGTATACACAGGTGATAGTGGGATTGATCACATGGCAGTACTTCTCCTTAGAATTGTGCTGTAGATGTAGTGACACATGAGACACCAAGACAGCCTGTCTGATATGTGAACACAGGACAGCTGATTGCATAACAAGGTCTGTAGCACAGAACATGGATTGGGAGGGGAAGGACATACCAGGTATACACATCATAATGCCAGCAGCAGATAGATAACCAGCTACCCACGTATGCAGCACTACTAATGCAATGAGGAATTACCAGACCACATCAGTGAGTGTATCCAGGTATTACTGTTGTCCGCATGATGGGTTAATTGTGCAGCAGATGTGGCATGGACTGATCAAGACTGTAGTATGAGGCTCCAATGTGT
Source organism: Protopterus annectens (assembly GCF_019279795.1). NCBI lineage: Eukaryota > Metazoa > Chordata > Ceratodontiformes > Protopteridae > Protopterus > Protopterus annectens. The sequence continues at coordinate 1,563,952,902 of NC_056739.1, forward strand.
GACATATGTAGTGAATGTAGCAGCCCCAACCATATAGGGGCTATGTACACCATGACTGGACAAACACAGGGTATTACTGGATGACAGCAGTGAGGCCATGTACAACCTACTCCACCAAAGTCAGGGAGGTGATGGATTAACAGGTCATGTGTTGTGATCACACATGTAGGCATGAAGAGGTATGATATGTTAATGGGTAGTATTAATGAGTGTATGTTAGCAAGTGCCATGTAGGATGGGGAACATCTGTAACTGAATGTGGGACTGTCTGTAAACCCAGGGTAAGGGAGGTAGTAAGGTGGACTGTCAGTGTTTGTGGGTGTACGTGTGTGTGTGTGTGTGTGTGTGTGTGTGTGTGTGTCTCTGTGTGTGTGACTGTGAGTGCATGTGTGTAAATGTGCGTACTGTTATGCAATGCTGTACAGGTCTTAAAGTGTGTGTTTGTTTCCCCCACAGGTGGCGAGGTTGGTCAGGGTCCATCCTGCATGCAAACTGAGGTAGGTGTCTGTACAGACACTGATGATGATGGTACTGGTGAGGCACAGGTGAGGTTGTCAGAGGCCGACACTGCGCCTACATTTGTCATCACCCTCCTAGCCACCCCAAGCCCGCACACAGTTACAGTACCCCTACAAACCCCATCAAACATAGCCATAGCAGAGGGACAGTTGGCAGTTGGTGCCAGTGACCAGGAAAGTGTGGTGTCTATGCCAACTGTGTCAGGTCACAGTTGGCATAGCCGGATGTTCAGCAGGCCACCACATCGGCATATGTTTCGTGGTGCTTATGGGAGGGCCGCTGGTCATCATGCCGCTGGCAGAGGCACCACAACTGGTACCACCAGGAGCATGTTTCAGGCCGCAATGGAGGCACAGGCACATATGGACATACACACCAGACAGGGCCTGAGGCTGCAGAGGGCTGCTTTCTCATCTGTAAGTGGCACCCTCCATGACATTGCTGCTGCTCTCCATGAACATACTGAGGTCATGGATAGACAGTGGTGTGAGATGGTGGGCCTCCCCAACCATGGAATGTCCATGCTTGAACATGTGGTGGAAGTGGTGCGACATCCATGTGGTCAACATGGATGTGCCAGGACACCAAGCCGCTCCCGTAGTGGCCGTGCCATACCCAGCACACCACTGGGGGTGCTGTCCACACCACAGCAGGTCTCGTGCACGTGGCCCTGGCCATTCCCAGGTGGGACATGGTTCCAGCAGACACCTGTCATCATCAGGGGAGAGTAGCACCTCAAGGTCTGTACCTGCACATGCCCATGGAACCTCTGGCAGGCACAGTCAGTGTGTCTGTGGCTGGAGGCACTGAACTGCACACCCTACCAGGTATTGTCTGCAGCTGTCCAACAACACCTGCATAGGGCAGTCACATGGCAGGACTGTGTGCATGCATACCCACAAACTATGCAACCAAACCTAGGGTGACCCCATACCAACACACACCACATCACCATGCCCCAATCATTGAACCAAACCCCTCACCTACACTCATGGTAACACATGTATGGACCACCCTCGACATCTGGCAAACCAGCAACACACCCTGTGCATATGATGATACCTGTGCCACATCCCTGTCATCCATAACATTGATGCAGGGACAGGCTAATATAGTTCTGATGCACATGGTGACTGTTATAGAGTGCTGTAATGTACTGCAGTGTAAGATGTTGTCAGGGGTAATGTGCAATGCATACATGTCAGGTAGTGTAGCCATGCAGCTATGATGCATTTCAGCTGTCAGTAACAGTGATTGTTATCTCCATAATGTTATCCATTTGTGTTGCAGGTGTACATGTGTCAGCAGGAGAATGGTCTACAGTCATATTTCACAAGAGTATGGCACTGTGGTGACACCATGGTGACTGCCCATGGATGGTAACCTCAGTCCCACTGTTACCACCAGGGGGCTTGTGTGCTTCCAATATCCCAACACCCCTCCCCATCAAGGTGTTCACCCCCCACATGTGTCAAATACTGCCCCTGTATGCATCTTGTGTGTCATGTCTGTTAACCTACCCATCCTCCCTCCCGAAATATACCTACAACCCGTCCCCAACATCCAACTCCCGCCTGGAAAGATAATGGAGGGCAATATGTTCCCACAAAACAATCTCTGCCCATACATGGCTGTCCATTTCATGCATGTGTCCACTGGACACATGTAATCTGGTCTAATTGGCATCAAAATGCATTTATGTTGTCCTCACCTCTCTCCCAGGGATTTGAGGGTCCACATCTACCTCCAAATTCAGTGTATATGCATAGCTGTTGCTGTAGCAAAAATGGGCAGCTATGGACCTTTCTTACACCCTTCCTCACATGCCTAGCTATTTCCACTACTGTCTTACCCTCTTTGTGCCCCTTTTTCACCACTTTTCTATCAACCCTTTTTTCCTTTCCTTTTAAAGAGGTTAGTGTGGGGGTAAGCAGGAGTGATCTGGCCAGCAACAAAATAAACTGCCTCTACAAGGCTCATACCCAGGACCCTGCACACCATACACAAAGTGATTTACCACTAAACCATGGCAAATATACACAACCCTGATGTTTCCACAAACATATCATCCAACCCAGTCATTCAACAGTACAGAGAATGTATTGCAACATATAGATGCATGTGTGTGAGTAAATGTATTAATGTCTAAACAGGTACAACATATTGATATATGTAGATGTATGTATATATATATATATATATATATATATATATATATATATATATAGGAATATATACATATATAAACATATATGAACATATATACATGCAAAAGCCTACATCTATGGATATATATGTCTACATCTACATGTGTAAATATATACATCAGGTCATTTATATGTCAGCAGATATATACATGTACAAATATAGGTGTATATGGCCAGACATCTGGTGATAACAATGGGGATATAACAAAAACATATATGTCCTCATGCAACATTAATGGTGTTAAGTGGCCCCACACAATATACGTCTGGTACGAATAGGTATACTCCCCCCAGCCAAGCACGCCACCCCCCCTGTAATACAGTAACAAGTGTTGCAGATCCCATAACCAGGACCACACATGACATGGCCATTCCTAGGATACATATGCACAAACAGATATATGCAGATACAGGTATATATATATATATATATATATATATATATATATATATATATATATATATATATATATATATATATATATATATATATATACATATAGATATAATGTAAGTACACATATGCACACATAGATATGTACAGTAAGATACATATGTAGTATATGCACACAGATTGAGCAGCCAGTATTTCTGCAGTCACCACCTTACCAACTGAAGACTGTATAAGCCACCCATACGAATGACATTCATAGCCTGCAACACATACCCACAAAGATATCAAAGGGTACAACACCACAGACAGGTGCCCATAAATGAATGCGAAAGCTATATTTGTGTACTATGGCAGTTGTATATGCCATGTCATATAGCTGTTTAGACACTGACAACCATATGAACAGTGTAATGCAACTGTGAAACAGTTATGCTGAGACAATAGTCTGGAAAGGTTGTCACATGTTGCAGTCCAGGCCGAGGCCTTCTAGTAGTACAATAGTAATGACAGACTGGCCCACAGCATACCAGACAATCAACAGTACGTAATGCAGGTGTATAGGTCAGCAGCCTCTATCTACACGCTGTACACAATCCCTAGGGAGTGCAGACCCCAGTTGACACAATGGGATGTATCTGTTACATAACAAGGCATAACTGACACCATCACAATTACACTGACAAACAGAACATTCCGTATGGCAGGAGGCAGTAGGCATGCGTTTACCCACTGTGGACTGCATGGTAATGTACATCCAGATACCTTAAGGCAGCTTACCCCAGATACCCACACATGTTGTTGCAGCCTAGATTAGTCATGGTGCACCCCCCCCCTACACTCACTACTACTGGGCCGTATACCACGGTTACGTATACTGCCCTCTGCAGTGCATTAGGGCACACATGTATTGTGTAGGCAGAACCCCACACATATATGGCCCCAACCCCCCAGTATGTGTGGGAGACACAACAGCAGTGGAGGGATGGCAGGAATGAAAGCATGACATACACACAACCCACTACACAACAAACCCTGACAGCATGTCACATGTGCAAAGCCAGGTATGTAGGTAGATGACAGAGTCTGAAACCCAGGCACATATGTGTACAACTGTTGTCATACAGTAAGCAAGATATGTAAATGTGTACATATCTATATGGATATATGTATAATGATATGTACATATATGTTTGCCATATGTCCTGCACATGGAGTGGAGCCCTACCTCAGCCCCAATAGTCCCAACCTCTCAGTGCAAGGGGATGTCATGTATGTATTGCAGGTATATTTGTAGAATATTGCTACTGTAATAGGGATCATCTTCACAGACATGTGTGTGGGAGGCCACATCTGCTGTGGGCATGTGCTCCATTGCTACTGACAGACATCCTAAGGTCATCATAGTACAGTAACATTGCTAGCACAGTAACGCCCCTGTGGACTACAGCTGCAATACTCCCAATATATGTGGACAGTCTGACACATGCTGGTCAGTCCAGGGCATACCTCCCAACCATACCGAATTACTCAGTTTTTACCGGGTTTTGGGGTCCAAATGAAGGGGTGCCACGATTCCCGAGTGGCACCCCTTCATTTCCGATTTTTATGTTTTTTTTTTGTTTTGTTTTTTTCAATTTTCACGCTGCTGGAGCTGACGTCATCGTGTGCGCGATGACGTCAGCGCCGGCAGGGCTACCAGCCAGTCAGAATTGAGCTCAAGGAGCTCACGTCATTATTTCCGGCTGGCGGGCATTAAACAGCAGCTTTGTTGCTGTGTTTTATACAGCAGGAAGGTGGGGATTCGAACTTTACTTCAGTCTCTTCACTTTGCTGCCAAGAATGGGTAGGCCTGCGGGAATTAGAACAGGCTGGATCTTTACTCTGTGCTGAGAATGGGCAGGCTGTGGGAATTAGAACAGGCTGGCTCTTCACTCTGTTGCCGAGAAGGCAGGATGTGAGATAGACTTTACTTTGCAAGCTGCTGGCAGACACTCGGGACAGGCTGCGAGACCGGAATGAAAAGGCACTTGGAATTAGGTAAGGAAGTGTGTGTGTGTGTGTGTGTGTGTGTGTGTGTGTGTGTGTGTGTGTGTGTGTGTGTGTGTGTGTGTGTGTTTGTGTTCCTTTTATTTTTTTCTGTGCTGAGGGATAATGAATGCAGAGTGTAACATGCTAAATTTGCACTAAAACAGATTAATTTTATGAAAAAATCTTTGTCCCATAACTAGGCAAAGAAAAAGTAGAAAACAGAATAAGGATAAAGCACCTACTAAAATAGCTAATTTGAGAAGCAGTGGAATACACAAATTATATAAAGATATGTGGAAATGCTAGCACTGGAAGTAGAAGAAGAAGCTATAAAGATGGCAAGTTACATAAGATATTAGTCCAAAAGCAATGTTAAAAGAAAACACCTGAGAAGTTTAGAAAAAGGTGGGATATGTAGGAGGAGTACTACAAACACTAAGAGAATGGAATGAGGCACATAAGAGAACTGAGGAATTAAAGTAATACACCTGGTGGCTAGAGGTACCTTTGCCTAAAGTCCCTAGCCACCACCATTTCTGAGTGTTGCCTAGATTTTTTTCTGCTAAAAGTTGACAGCTATGGTGAGACGTGAGAACAGATTTTCTATTTCCCCCATTATTGGCTTTGTTGTTTGTCCAGGTTTTTTGTTTTAAGAGTTGAGAACTATGAGAAGTGAGAACTGTATTTGTATTCCCACATTATTGGCTTTGTTTGTCCAGGTTTTTTTGTGCTAAGAGGTTGAGAACTATGGGGAGACATGAGAACTGAATTCACTAAATGATAGCCATTAAGTTTCAGTCTTCCTATTGCTGATTTAGCATAGTGGTATGTTGCACTGAGCCTCGTGTATAGGGTTCATGGTTCAACACTTACCAGTGAGATGCATGGTGGTAAAACATTTTATTCCAGCAACTTTCCAAAATTATACAAGCAATGTTTAAAATGTGTCCCTGGTTTTTGACCTTTTGCCCCCCCCCCCCAAAAAAAAAACTGAAATTGAAAATAAGTGCGAGAAGCTGTAAGATGCCTATGGCTTACACTACTGACATTCTATTTATAGTTTGGGTGTGGTAGACTTTTATGATGGAAACGTTCTGAATTGGGTAGTTTTGTAATTACTGGTTCACAGCCTACTGGAAAAATGTTCAAACAAGAAATTTTAAAATGTGCTCTAACAGGTGTGCTGTGTTATACAAGGAATATAACTTAATAAAGTCAGGAAGGTGTATCAAAGAAAAGAACGCATGTATGTTTCTTGTTTTGTGTGCAAGGGGCCAATGATGTGAAAACAGCCCAAAGGTAATCTTTATCCACCACTGGCCAGATGCATTTTCTTTGGATGTGGTGCAGTTTCAATGAATGTGAGTTTCAAGGGCAGAGAAGTTTTAATGCCAAGTCTGTTTTCATTGTGAGACAGTATTGCTTTGTTTATCAGATGTCTGTTAGTGTTTGTGCATCGATGTGCTGCAAAATGAAAAAATAAAATCCAAATAATCATTGTAGAAGTAAAGCAGAATGCACACATTAGTGTTTATTGTAAATGGGGTGAAATAGCCAGGTAATGGGGCATTGGAAGGCTGCAGGGGGACTCTGGTGCCATATTTTGGTTGTCTGTTCTTTAGTTTGTGTTTGAAAGTTAGCATCCCACAATTCCATTGGAATGGGTGGGGTTACGTACTCATGTATGCAAATTATATTTTAATCAGCGTACAGATTTGTACCTATTTTTCATGGGCCTTGTCCAGATTTTTGATGATTCCAGGTTGAGAGGTATGGTCCATGGTTATACAAAGAACCCCTTCATGCAAGACATGTGGACCAGGCCTGTCAATGCAATGTGGATGTTAATAGCCATGTAGATGGGTATAACACGTAAATACTGGTATACATTTGTCCCCATAGGTTATGCATTCATGCACCCCTGTCTGTCCTGACACATAATAACCACTGGTACAGAGGTATCATGGCAACATACTTCCACTAGTTAGTGACATACATTTAAATAGCATCCCACTGCTTTGTCTGACATACATGACTGTCATGATTGCCCAGCAGAAGTACATCTGGCAAGTATCTGGACATGTCATCTCACTGGATAAGTACAGTAATCTGCTAGGCATGTAACAAAGCACAGTGCAAGCTACAGGCAGACTGACTCTACACTGGGCTACATCTGCCATGTGGGGCTACACATGTACCTGCATAGATAGCAGGCTCTACAGGCATGTCACATCACAGAGTAACAGACACCTGTGTAAAAGTGCATACCCACAGCCAATGTGAACACAGCCACAGCCACATATGGTAAGCTAGCATACTATTACAGTATATGGACTATCTGACCTACACCATCCTCATATGAGCCACTCACACAACATCCCTACATATAATGGGCCACTAGACAGTGTGGTCCGATGCCTGTCTATGGTATGGGACATGTGTGTGTTCGCCCCTACAAACATGTAAGCTGCTAGGGTGGCATACAGTGGAGCAGCATGTAACATCAGATAGAACAGGACCAGGAACACTGACATCTACAACAGTCTCTACACAGGCCAGGGTACATATTCACTATACACACACTGTCGACAATTACCAGACTTACACATACCTCAGTACTGTACACACAACCACATAATGCCCAGGCTATGTCCTCAGTTATAACCCCTACTATACATAACATGTGTAGCAGTCTGTTATTTCACTGCTTGTTATCAGATATGCTGTCAATGACTATGGAGTACAGAACATATGCACCCCCTACTGCATGACATATGTACAAAGGTTGACAGAGTTGTGGTTGGAGGCACAAACACAGGGCCAATATTGACATGCCGCTGTAATACCCTCATACATATACTGTAGTAACAGGGTTTGTAGCACCATATGTCCTATGAGGGATGTGAAGTTGGTAACTCTCCCGGCTGTCACCATCTACTGACTGCTATCCTCACACTACCTTCTGCATTCCACAGATAGGTGCACCGTAGCTGACACATGAAACTAAAGGCACAATACTTCCCAGTCTGTGGATGACCCTGTGGATGGGGATCTTTCATATACATGGGACCAACATGGCAGGTATTGTGACATGTACGATAGGCATATCCAGACAAACACTGTAAAACCAACAGTACTCCACATGCAGTATAGCAGCACTTACAGTCTGTAGTCAGATCCGACACATCCCCCTCCTGTTTGTTGCCCTCTTTCCATAGTGTATGTTGTTAGAGGTAAATTGCCAATCCATCTGAGATGGTGTTTGCCAAACAACAGATCGAGTTCCTGCTCACAGTGACTGTAAAGGGCCAACACCACCATGTTGTTCCTAGGTATTGGAGTGCGTTTCCATGCAATTGGCTATGGGACTGTTACCACAGCCGTTCCACATGCAAACAGCTAAGGGAGGGCTGCAATTTGTCCAGAGGCCATCAGCTGATCATGAGTATCACTTAAATTACACATGCTGCTGCCTAAGCATAGCAGGTGTGAGTCTCCAAATCCACCAGAGAGGGAGTGGGGGAGGCAGACAGAAACAAATACATGTCAGGGAGGAGTGGTAGAGTAAAACAGAAGCATGTTTGTGGCATTCACCTACCAGTACAGGATATCAAACCCCCGACAACTATGTAGTGCTATTAGAGTTTGATGCAGTCATTGGATGCGCCATGGGTTACCTGCTGTGGAGCACTCAGAGCATATTTGTGATGATGAGTGACATCTACAACATGGATATGGTAGATATATGGTAGGTGATGTACACGTGCCTGTCTGCATAAACAGCTGCCAGCATCAACACAGGCACACTCACACAGGGACACACACACATTGACGCACTTAGCAGGGCCAGGAGTGCAACTCATCACTAATGGGATTGCCACAACACATCGATGTGCAGGTATCATACGCACCACACAGGTCATACGAAGGTCGTATGGGCATAGAGTATGATGAGGTGTCAGACATCAAACAGCATGCTTCAGTATGCCCTGGGTGGTTGTAGTGAGTGTGGATGTGGTCAGATGCACCATACAACATGCACATGGACACACAAGGTGCCAGTCCTGACATGCTTGGGTGCAGGTCTGCATGGGTGTGTGGTGGTCAACTGTGCCAGCAGGCTGTACAAGGGTAGGGGATGGGTATACCTTGGCATCAGGCCACATGACAATGGTCTGCATTGTGCATCAGGCCTGTAGTTTCTGCATTTGCCCACACAGGTGGGTATTACATCCCCCATCCAGTCACCTGCATGAGTATTGTGTGTGGCCAATGCTGTGCATCACTTGCCATGTATATGTTCCTTACTCCATGATATGGATGACGTCTGGGATGTGCACACCTCCCACATGGATGTACAGTGATGTGGAACTGTACCTGGGGTGTCTGGCCCATGTTGTGAACACAGATTATCATTGGATGTGCCAGTCTTGCCCACCTGTGGCAGGAACTGGTAATGGGTAGCAGGTTTACCCTGTACCTACATTGATAGTCTGCTAACAGCATTCCCTGATGTCAGTATCATCTGTCCATACACGGCATTTTATCAGGCATGGTATGTCCGTTGGGATTCACATGTGAAGGCACCATGGGTGGTGCAGGTGTCCATTTGGGAACATGGTGGAGGTGCACTGTATGCATGTATGTGCATTTGGACAGATGGGCAGGATAACATGCCCTCTGTAGCCCACTGCTATCACTGTAGAGTTGCTATCACTGGCCAATAGGCAGTATACTGCCCACATATTGGCTGTTGCCTAAGCATGTGTTTGTGCTCTGGGTAATAGTGGGGTTGCTATCTGTGACTGGCTGGCCTTGATGTCATGTCTGGGTATGGCTTTGCACAACAGCCTCTCAGCTAATTTACATCTGTTATCCCTGTATGGTTGACATGGTGATATATAGTAGGGCCACCATAAAAGAACTGAGCAAAACCCTCTTTACATTGTCCACAGGTGTCGCACACCCACAGCCACCTCTACACAGGATACGTGTTACACACACTCACATGCCTGTCATGTCTGGGAGTAGAACCCCTACCTAACTAGTTTATTACATGACAGCACTACGCAGTTATAATACACACCACAGACATTACTAGAATACCTCTTCCCCAAAGGTCTGTTTCACAATGCATGATATCAGCAGGGTTACCAAAGTAGGGCATTTCAACTGTACTGCGAGTGACTAGCCTAAAATGCATTTCTCCCTACACAGGCAGTGAGACACACACAAAGCATCCACAACTGACATGTGTGGGTATAGAACCCCTGACTGAGGTCTATATCACACTACAACATGGGACTGTTATAGGATACACCACAGGGATTATAGATGAACACTCTCCCCAAAGCTGTATTTCACAATGGATGACATCAGAAGGATTGCCAGAGTAGGTCATTTGAAATATACTGTGAGTGAGTAGCCTATAATGCATTGCTCCAAACACACACAAAACATCCAGAACTGCCATGGGTAGGGATAGAACCCTACCACAGTTCTAAATCACACTACAGCAGTACCTGGTTACAGGACAAGCTACGGAGATTACTGGGCTACACTCTTCCCAGAGGTGTATGTCTAGGTGAGTGACATCAGCAGCCTTGCCAAGGTTGAGTATATGAATTGTACAGAGTGTGAATAGCCTAAAAAGCATTGCTTTCTACTCAGTCAGACACACACACACAAACACACATTTGCTAGGTCTGGGTTAGAACACCTACCTAACTACATTATCACACTACAGCAGTACACAGTTACAGGATGCACTATGGAGATTATTGGGCTATGACTTTCCCAGAGGTGTATTTCTAGGTGAGTGACATCAGCAGCCCTGCCAAAGCTGAGTATATGAACTGTACGGAGTGTGAGTAGCCTAGAAAGCATTTCGCTCTACTCAGTCAGACACACACACACAATTGCCAGGTCTGGGGTTAGAACACCTACTTAACTATATTATCACACTACAGCGGTATGCAGTTACAGTGCACACTACAGAGATTACTGGGTTATGACTTTCCCAGAGGTGTATTTCTAGGTGAGTGATATCAGCAGCCCTGCCAAAGTTCAGTATATGAATTGTATGGAGCTTGAGTAGCCTAAAAAGCATTGCTGTCTACACAGTCAGACACAAACACACAGTCACACAGTTGCCAAGTCTGGGGTTTAAATTATTACCTAACTGGTTTATCACTACAGCAGTACGCAGTTATGGGATGCACCATGGTGATTCCTGAGCTACAGCTCTCACAAGGGTGTATTTTACATTGGATGACCTCAGCAGGCTTGTCATAATACTACTATGGGGTGCACACTCGGGGTCATATGTCACAGGTACATGTATACAGCTACTAGATGACTACTTCCTTGTACAGTCATGTTGCACAACTGGCACGAGCACCACATAGTCTGTCATGCTGACAGATGCTGATGGCTAGTATCTGCAGTGAGTGCATCTGCACCTCATGTGTTTGTGGGCCTTTGGCTGTGTGCTGGGTGGGACAGTCCCGGATGAGTCCTTGTCACGGTGACCCTCTTCCACACATCTATGTCCTTCTACCTTTGGCTTATTATAGTATGTTGTCCTTACATATGTTTGTATTCCTATCCACTGTGTGTGCAAGGCAGGAGTGGTGCTTACTGACATTTGTCTGCACTTAGAACTGTGACAGCCAGATATGTCTGGTCCAATGGTGTTTGCAGACATGGCCTTCATGTGTTTAAGTGTGTGAGCATGCCCAGTATGGCCATCTGTATTGCATGTGTGGAGCATGTCCAGGTTGATTGTACTCCGGTGCTAACCTTTGTGTTGTACACTGACAGGTAGCTTTCTATGTCTGCAGGGTATCCATCGGTCATTTGGCATGTACTGTTGCTACATTTCTGCATAGCTGGGGGGGCACACCTAACTGTTTCTACATTTCTACACAGGAGTGGGGGGGCACACCTGACTGTTACTATAAGTGTACGTAGGATGGGGGGCATACCTGACACTTCTACACATTTGCTAGGACTGTACTGGTAGGTTGGGTACTCCATTTCAGTCTGTAGTCATACCTATCGTGCTGGCTAAAGGCATACCAGTGTACTACAGATCCTAGCTATCACTGCCTACATATTAGTTTCTGACTTCCTAGCCTTCACATCTTACATCCAACTGCCTGTCCTGCTGTAGTCTGTCTGTGTAGGCCTGGGGGGTTACACATAGAGCTCATTCAGAGGCCATAGTGCAGCATTTGTTTGTGTTTGTCTACAAGTATCCTGCTGACTGTAACAGTTGTTGGGTATGTGACCCCGTTGTGACCCCCCCCCCCAACTGGCATGTGTGAGTCAATTACCTTGTAGGTGTCCCAGTATTGAGGGTGGTGCTGCAGGGCTGCCAATGTCAGATGCACAGAGTACACTCCCTGTACATGGTTAAGCACAGGTAGTGTCATGTTTGGCATCTCTTTTACTGTATGTGCGAGTCGGAGAGAGGTAACATTACCTGGGTCCCTACTGTGTCAGTGCATGTGCTATGTGTTGCCTCTTTGCCAGGGCCAGGGAATACTGGGCACACCTCCTTCTGCCTACTGGGGCAGGCTCAGGTTGTTCCTCCTCTGAGTCACTCTGTGCCTGTGCAGTCCTTGGCAATGGTGGAGGGCTGTGTGGCCCTGGCCCATGCTGTTCCTGCTGCAGCTGTTTCCACAGGATCATATTGTGTAGCATGGCACATACAAGGACAATCTGGGTACATGTAGTTAGTGAGCACTGCAAGGCTCCACCAGATGTCTCCAGACACCGGAACCATGACTTGAGCATCCCAAACACACGCTCAATTATGATTCATGTTTGTGTGTGTGCCTCATTATGGAGTTCTTGTTCGGGTGTGTATGCATTTCTGATGGGTGTCATCAGCCATGGCTCCAGTGCGTATCCAGCATCCTCCACTAGGTGGCCATGTGGGATGTCCCCATTGGCAAATCTGTGGTACAGCTGCATCAGATGCCTGATGTGGGAATCGTGGTAGCTTCCAGGGCAGCCAGCATGCACATTCATTATTATGCCCTGGGCATCGCACATGACCTGGCACTCGATGGAGGGGAAGCCCTTGCAGTTGATGTAGACCCTACCCCACTCACTGGGTGGTGCTTTGATGCATATGTGCGTGAAGTCTATTGCAACCACTACCTCAGGGTATTCTGCTAATTGATGGAAGAGACGCATATTGCTGGCCAACGCCTCACAGGTGATGGGGAGATATACGTGCTCACCGACATATGCTGACATGCCATCCAGGAACTGGTGGAGTACCCTGGATGCTGATGCCTGTGATATCCCCATCATATCCCCAGTTGGCCTTTGGAAGGTACCTGTAGCTAGTATTCATAGGCCTACACATACCTTGGCATCCACTGGAATGGGTTCCCCTCTGTTAGTTCTTTGTGTGAGGCATGGCCGGCACAGCTCAACAATTTGCTGTAGGAGGTCCCTGTCCACTCTATAGCACTCCACTATCTCCCACTCATGTAGCCCTTGGTAGGTTACCCTGGGTCTGTACACTCTTCTCCATCTCCTCACTGTGGGTTGCTCAGCAGCATTCACATCCTCACCACCCTCAGCCTCTTGCACATACTGGTTTATGATAGCAAATGCAGCCCCTAACATTATTTCTCTTGCTTTCGTTTTCTAAAATTTCCCCATTTGTATACACCGGTGGTGCAGAGTTATTGGGAATAACAAGGGGGAAAGATGTTTTTATAGTTTATAGTGGTGTGCTGGGCTGGGCTGGGCTGCTGCCTGTGTGATTGGCTGTTTCTGATACATTTCACCTGTCAACTAAGCTAGTTCTCCTTGATTACCTTCCTACTGTTTTCCCTTCCCATTGCCTCCCGCCCAGGTGAGAGCTGCTCTCTCTAAAGCAAAAAACACAGCATCAATGGGACCGGACGGTGTCCCCGGCTGTGTGCTACATGAGCTCAATGAGGAACTAAACCCACACATAAGGCTGCTGTTTAATCTTAGCCTTACTACAGGATACATACCCAAAGAATGGCGTACGGCAACTGTGGTCCCACTCCACAAAGGCGGTGCTTCTACGGACCCTGGAAATTACCGCCCCATAAGCTTGACGAGCCTTGTCTGCAAAGCTATGGAGAGGATCATAATGGAACTCATAAATAAAGACATTGGGGACCTACAGACACTGGATCCTACCCAATTTGGTTCATAGGTTCATAGGTTCATAGGTTCATACTAGGCTATCTGCCCAAGGGCATTTATAAGCCTAGCCCAGAGTTTTGTGGCTTTCGCCACCACTTTAGTTTGAAGAAAACTATGCCCATTATTTTGCTGTGCCTCTGTCAAGCAATGACACTGAGGTAATCCCTGGGGTATATCTGCGATCTCCCATCCATTGGTCAAGATTTCTCTTGAACAAGGTCAGTGAGGTGCTCTGCCTCACACGTACCGGGATTTTGTTCCACAGCATAGGGAGTCTCTGGGTGATGAATTTGTCCCTCCAGCACGTCCTATTAATAACCGTGTCAAGGTTTAAGTCTCCTGCCCTTGTAGTTCTGAGGGATCTAGATTTTTTGAGGTGAAGCATGTTCATCAAATCTGGGTTTGACATGGCCTTGTATGTCAGGCACAGGTCACCTTTGAGCAAGCGGTAAGCGACTGAATAGAGCTGGAGTTCTTTCAGTCGGGCAGCATAAGACATATTTTTGAGACCCTTTATCCTTTTGGTGAGGAACTTTTGGGGCCTTTCCAGCTGCTGCAGGTGTCGGGTCAGATACATTCTGAATGGGGCATTGTACTCAATCATTGGTCTGATGAGTGATGAGTACAGGGGGACGATGACCTCCCTTGATCTAGATGTGAATCCCTTCATCATCAGGTGGGCAATGTAGAAGGTCTTCCTAACTACTTTAGCAACATGAGTGTCAAACGAAAGGTTACTGTCAACCTGGGTCCCCAGATCCCTGATAACTTCTTCTGTGCTCAGTGGATTGCCACCTATATGGTAGCTAGAGGTAACCTTGTTTTTCCGAAGGGTATGACTATGCATTTCTTGGCGTTTAACTTTAGGCCATGGCTCTGGCACCAGTTATCCATTTCTGTGAGACCCTTCTGAAGGATATCTGTGTCAGATGTGTTTTCGACTATGGCGCCCAGTTTGCAGTCATCTGCAAACTTTGTCAGCCATAACCTTCCTGTGTTTGCTTGTACTTCAGAAAAGTAGATGCCGAACAAGAGTGGGCCCAGGACTGAGCCCTGTGGGACACCACTTGTGACAGGCTTTGAGTCTGACATGGCGCCAGCAACTCTGACCCTGTGGGTTCTGTCACTTAGCCAGTTTGCAACCAATCTTGTGATGTATGGGTTTACATTTAAGCTGATGAGTTTTTCAATGATACCTGAGTGGGGTATTGTGTCAAAAGCCTTTGCCAGGTCGAGGTAGGCTGTATGGACTGCCTTTCCCTCATCAATGGCCTTGGTGACTATTTCGGAAAAGTCAACCAAGTTTAAAAGGCATGATCTGCCTTTGACAAAGCCAAACTGAGTTGGATCCAAAGTCTGCAAGTTCCCTATGTCTTTATTTATGAGTTCCATTATGATCCTCTCCATGGCTTTGCAGATCAGGCTTGTCAAGCTGATGGGACGGTAATTTCCAGGTCGGTGGAGGCACCGCCTTTGTGAAGTGGGACCACAGTTGCCGTGCGCCACTCCTTGGGTACGTATCCTGAGGTGAGGCTAAGATTAAACAGCTGTCCTAACTGCGGGTTTTAATTCCTCATTGAGTTCGTGGAGCACACACACAGCCGGGGACACCATCCGGTCCCATGGATGCTGTGTTTTTCGCCTTGGAGAGAGCAGTTCTCACCTGGGCGTTAGAGATGTTTGGGGGGGCTACAAACCTCTGGTATAGATATCTCTCCTTTTGGGGGGGTGGGGGGGAGAAGTTTGCACTGAATCTGTCAGCCAGTATGTTGGCAATGTCTGTAGGTTCAGTAATTTTTACATCATTTTGAACTAATTCTGAGCATATTTGGGAGTTTCCTCCCAGGTTTCTAACATAGCTAAAGAAGGCCTTATGATTGTCTTTTGAGTCCTTAGCGATTTTTCTCTCAAAATTTGCCTTGGATGATTTTATGAGAGCTCTTAGTTTTTTACTTATAATGATCAAAGGTGTCTTACCTTTTAAGGATTTTGCTCTATCTTGTAGTAGCTTCCTCCTTTTGTTGTAGAGCTTGTTTATGGATGGGGACCACCAGACCGGATGCTTGCCTTTGGTACAAAGCGTCTTTGTTTTGTTTGGGATTGCCTGATCCATGCAGTCCTGTAGGTGCTGGTAGAAGGCATTTGTAAGTGATTCAGCGGCTTGAGTAATGTTTACCGCTGGCTCAGGGGCTTTAAAAGAGACCACACTAGTCTTTAGAAGTGTGAAGTCGGCTTTTGAGAAGTTCTTCACTGTGGTCTTTTTTATCTCAGGTGGGGGCGGGATGAGGACCTCCAGTGAGATTAGTTTATGATCTGATCTCACCAGTGAGGGGTATACTTCCGGTGTTGAACATTGTGATCCCATGTTCGTGATGATGAGATCAAGTATGTTTTCACCTCTTGTGGGGATGGTGACTAGTTGTTCCATGGCATTTGAGTTTATGAACTCCAGGAACCTTTGGGCTAGAGTGTTTGGGCTTGAGTAGTGATCCCAGTCTATATTAGGGTAGTTGAAGTCACCTAGTATGATGGTGTTTGGAGATACATTTATCCCCTCCAGTGTTTTCAGGAAAGCTATGTGAGGTTCCTGAGTTTGATAGGGTGGCCTGTAACATGCTACAAATTGCAGAGCAGTCTTGCCTATTTGGCTTTGTCAAGGGCAGATCCTGCCTCTTGAACTTGGTTGACTTTTTCGAAACAGTCACTAAGGCCATTGATGAGGGTAAGGCAGTTCACACAGCCTACCTTGACCTAGCAAAAGCGTTTGACACAATACCCCACTCGGGCATCATAGAAAAGCTCACCAGCTTAGATGTAAACCCATATGTCACAAGATGGGTTGCAAACTGGCTCAAGGACAGAACACACAGGGTTAGAGTTGCTGGTGCCATGTCAGACTCTAAGCCGGTCACGAGTGGTGTCCCACAGGGCTCAGTCCTGGGCCCCCTCTTGTTCAGCATTTATTTTTCTGAAGTGCAGGCAAACATTGGGGGATTGTGGCTGACAAAATTTGCAGATGACTGCAAACTGGGCACCATAATTGACACTCCATCAGACACAGACATCCTCCAGAGAGGTCTCATAGAAATGGATAACTGGTGCCAGAGCCATGGCCTTAAGCTAAATGCCAAAAATGTATAGTCATACCCTTTGGGAAAAACAAGGTAACCCCTAATTACCACATAGGTGGTAATCCATTAAACACGGAAGAAGTTATCAGGGACCTGGGGACCCAAGTTGACAGTAACCTCTCTTTTGACACTCACATTGCCAAAGTGGTTAGGAAGACTTTCTACATTGCCCACCTGATCATGAAGGGATTCACATCCAGATCAGGAGAGGTCATTGTACCCCTGTACTCTTCACTTATCAGACCAATGATTGAGTATAACGCCCCATTCAGAATGTACCTTACCCGACACCTGCAGCAGTTGGAAAGACCCCAAAAGTTCCTCACCAAAAGGATAAAGGGGCTCAAACATATGTCATACGATGCCCGACTGAAGAAACTCCAGCTCTATTCAGTCGCATACCATCTGCTTAGAGGTGATCTGTGCCTGACATACAAGGCCATGTCCAACCCGGAATTAATGGACATGCTCCACCTCAAAAAATCCAAATCCACCAGAGCCACGAGAGCAAGAGACTTAAACCTCAACACGGATATAAATAGGATGTGCTAGAGGGACAGATTCATCACCCAGAGACTCCCTACACTATGGAACAGAATCCCTGTCCATGTGAGGCAGAGCCCCTCACTGACTCTGTTCAAGAGAAATCTTGATGAGTGGATGGGAGATTGTAGGTTTACCCCGGGAATCATCTCTGTGTCACTGCTGGACAGAGGCAAAGCAAACTAATGGGTATAGTATTCTCATCCTAAGGGGTGGTGAAAGCCGCACACACTCTGGCTAGGCTTATAAATGCCCTAGGGCAGATAGCCTAGTATGAACCTATGAACCTATGAACCTAAGCCTGTGTGTGCACCATGCAAACAGAGTGCTCAAATCTGCACAGAGCTGCTACTTCCTGGTTTAACTTCCTTTTTCTTACTGTGAAACCCAGTGCACGGGGTGCACACCTGCTTACACTTTGTAAGGAGTGCTAGGCAGCTTAGACACACCTCTTGCTTAGCTGTGCTAAGCTAGGAGCAGTCAGGAGCCACAGGGCTACAATCCACTTACAGTATGCCTGACACCCCCCATGATATCACCTATATCCTAGTCTTTCACCCAGCTATTTATACTCTTACACTCTTGGGACCTGCCTCACACCATGAGGAAATCTGGGATTCACTATCCTTCCCCTCATTTGCATAGGATTGCCTGCTAATGCATAGTTATATGTCCCACACTGAGCCTCCCCACTTAGCAACCACTACTTAATGGCCAGGTTGCCTTATGCCTGCCATTGACTTGCATGGCAGAATACTGCTTTTAGTTAGAATGCTCATTTTAGGTTTGTTTTATTATTTTCCCTCGATCCCATTTGTGCACCACTGCCCTATACTTATACAGGCAAGATTGGCGAAAAAAAATAAACTTTTTTTTTTTTTATTATTTACACATTTTGCAATGCCAATGTCCTTCGACTTGGCCGTTGGCATGCTTCATCAATGATATGCAGCCTTTATTTGGAGCTGTCATAGCTCCGTTTTGTAGTTTGCAGAAATGTACTCGGTTCCTAACTGAGTACATTTCTGCAGACTGCACTCGTCCTAAACTGACAGCTGCCTGCTTCCTGGATCACAAATTACCCTCTTTGCATGGTTTTCACCTGCAAATGAGGGTAATTTGCATACAGGAGCTTGGTCTATGCAGGATTAGCTTAAGAGCTCACGTGCACATCCCAGGAGCTTGTTCCTGGATTGCATGTTGGCAATATTGCCAAAAATAGCTCTTAGACTAATCCTGCACACTATAAAGGGCTTCGTAAACCAGGGGACAGTGTACTTCTCAGAATGAAGCAGTGTCATGGGGGAGGGAGATACTAACTTGAGTGTGACATTTTTCATTACACTTTACTACAATGAAGATGTAACATGCAATATTAAAAACACGGAACACACACTGATAGCAACAGAACACCTTTTAGTGGAGCTGTGATATAAAGCAAGATAAAGTAGTTTGAATTGCCTGTGGAGACCAACATTTAATACTCTGCTTCTGAATTAAAGAAAAAAAATATGAAAAAAAATCAAGCACTGAATTTAATGTAACTGTAGCCCTAAACAAAGCTACCATTGCAATTTTCCTTGCTATTAAACAGAATAAAGTCAAGCACCAAAATGGAACATCCTACCCTTCCACTGAAGATGATAATGTTAAGCAGAGCATAACAATATTCAATGATTAAAACAAAAATAAGAAAAAAGACACAGTTGTCAGGAGTATATAAAAATAAAGCTGTATATAGTTACATTCCTCTTCCACTGAAGATGATAATGTTAAGCAGAGCATAACAATATTCAATGATTAAAACAAAAATAAGAAAAAAGACACAGTTGTCAGGAGTATATAAAAATAAAGCTGTATATAGTTACATTCCTGAGTCTCTGAAAAAAGTTGCATATACTGGATTTAAATGCTGCACTTCTGCACTGCACAAGTGTCAGCACATACATGTGCAACACATGTACATCATTCAGACATTCCCAAGCTGCTAAGGAGCAGGAGTGGGTTACATTTTTTTTTCTTTTTTTTTTTTTTTAATAATTTCAATGTATGAGAGTTTGTGACTCAAGTCCAGTTGTTATTAGTGCAAGAATTTATCCAAGACTGGTTCTCTTTGATTACCAAGGTTCCCCCGGTCATGATAACCGACACTAGCCATGGGTAAGTATTGTAATAGCCATGCACATATTCCACATTCCATGATTTGCATGCTGGGAATACAGAGAAAAATATTACTAAAAATTTGCAAAAATTAAGTAATAGTGCCTGCTAGGTTGAGCGTGATAAAGAAATAGTGTTCTGTTTGGGGGTGTTAGAAGACCCAGTGTCACATACAGATGGTCATACCTCCCCTGGAAATTCCATTATTAATTTATAATAACCACATACTATATAGCAATATCCTGCCTAAAAATGGCTTTAGTGTTTGTATTTTGATGAACTTTTTATGGATGGTTTGTTTGTTTCTTGGTGTTTTCTTTAGAGAAATCAATCCCTTTCCTTTTTTATTTATAGTAGTATATACCAAATATTTTAATTTCAGAAATTTCTAGATGACAGTTAATATGACTATGTGATTACAGAATGTGTGTGTGTGTGTGTGTGTGTGTGTGTGTGTGTGTGTGTGTGTGTGTGTGTGTGTGTGTGTGTGTAGCGCACACACGTGTGTCTTTTATTTTATCACACAGAACTCACATTTTAACAATACAGCACTATTTCCTGGTGATAAGTGCCAATCTGAAATGCTGTAACTCTCTGAATAGAGTTGTTGCATCATGGGAAGTAAAGGGTTCTTGGCTGGAGGTGGGATATTTTACATCATACTTTGTAGCAACATGGATATAATTAAATATGTGTTTATTTTATTTTATTTTTGAGGGGGGCACTAAAACTGCCACCCAGTCACTTTTCTGACAAGTCGTGGACCATGCTTAATTAATTGACATTGTAGTACTTTCCTAACTGGTCTGTAACTATGAAATTCTACTTCACATTTCACCAGATATAACATATATTTTAACAACATGGTGTTGAGATAAGAAACTTTGTTCTGGAGCTTTGACATTTTGCAGTGATATAATGAAGGATCAGTATACATTAAAAAAGAACAGGTTTTAATTACAAGTTTCTTGACAATGCTGAAACTATTTGGTAATTACTTTTGAAGGAAGAGCAAGATATATGTAGACCACGTCTTAACAGTTGATATTAACATCAACTTCACCACAGTGTGATGGTATCAAAATTCATCCAAATTTTCTGTTGTTCTTTTTTAATCAGTTTTTATGCATTATTGCTATCCCATTTATTTACTCTATGTCCAAATAGGTTTCATTATTTATGAAGACTGCTTACTAATTCTTTATAATGAAAGTAGAGAAAAACTGGGGAAAAAGTTACTTAGAGTGAGACATACCAAGAATTCTTCAAATATATTTCATATTTAAGGTAACCATACGTTAACTCTGTGGAGATATTTTATTCAAAGTTAGTTACTAATAAAAAGACAATTGTAAATGTTTAAAATGTATAACATACTCCCATTAAGAAGTGAAAGTTTTTTTCTGAAACCAAGGTAACCATAATAAAGACAAATTGTTTTCAAACTATTTTTACTGCCTTAAAAGCATTTTCTTTCCTTTGAAAGGAATATGACTTTACATCCCTAAATTGAGTTTTGTGAATGAGTGTAGAATTACTAATATTTCCAAAGCTATGAACATGTGTTTAACTTTTATACATTTCCCAGATATTATTCCCACAAGTCACAATTTCCTTTTTTAGAAACCACCCAGGAACAATGTCTGGTTAAATGGTTTCTTAAAATCACTTTACAATGGGAGACTCTGGGAATCATACCTGGACTATGAATTTAACTTTTTTTTTTAATTTTTCTGGACTCCTGTTGCTGCTCTTGACCAGCAAGCTTATCCCAATGCAGACAGGCAACCAACTTGGGACCACAACTGACAGCACAGTATATTCATAAAAACCTAAAAAAAAAAAAAAAAGAACTAAATATTGACCAGCAAGAATGATACTGGAAATTGTCGTACAACAACTTTTATTCACCACTTTCATCTTCAGACTTAACAGAATGAATGCATACAAACCAAACCCATCCTTTTATAAAAACAACTATCCAATAAGGTATTCAAACCAATTAACACTAATTAATTCACATTAATAATACATATTTGCTTGTAAAATACATGAAAAGAAACAAAAATAAACTTAGAATGAATAAAACTAGTAAGGCTACTGCTTACTTAAATACAACCTTCTATTCTTTAAAAAACATTTTGTGTTTATCATGTCATTGAGCCCAGGAGCCCTATCTGCACTTAATTTTAACTGTCATAAAGTCTCTGTCTGCTCCAGATTATTCTTAAAGGTACCTCCCGTGGAGTCTATCAATCCTTGTTCTATAATAAAAATAAACTTTTTTTTATTTATTATACTCTAGGGTGTGCTTAAAAAGGGCATTCTTAGCATCCTTCTTTTTAATACTATATAAATATTCTCTGATCCTTTTATAAAGGGGCTTGGCAGTCATGCCAATATAAAAGGCCAAGCATTCCGTACATGCACAGATATAAATCATCCCTCTAGTTTTACAGCAGAATCTACCTGTAAGCATTAAAGTTTAAGATAAATGTTGAAGAAATACATAAGGCCCTTCAAGAATGTAATGACAAACATTACATTCCCCACTTTAAACATCCCTTTAGACTTATCAATAAGGGAACTAACTGGTGTTACTGTCATACTATCTTTTTGTAACAAAGTTTTAAACTGACATTATTTTTGTAAACAAACCTTAGTGTGGTCCCTACCACCTTAAAAAATTCTTTGATCCCCTCCAAAAAATTCCAGTTATTTTGTATATGTGTTTTGTACTAGAACTATCAATAGTCATATTAAAATTACAGACTCATTTTCCACCAATATCATTATTTACTTGACTAACTTTATGACTAATAAACAGATATTTCAAAACAGAGGATATAAGGTATATCGCTTACTAAAAAATGTCTCTTGCCATACTTTTTAAATAATTTCTATCATACTTCCTATTAAGAAATAACTCAGTTATAAAAATAAATTCTTCAAGTTGTAAATCATTGCTCGTCATTCTAATTGCTCTTATATATTGTCCTCTAGAGGATGTTTTTCTTAATGAAAGGTGGGGGTGATTATTTCTATA